>NW_024736324.1:30000-180463 GCF_018991925.1 Homarus americanus
ATGGTTTAACCCTTGAGGGACGATGGTTTAACCCTTTGAGGACGATGGTTTAACCCTTTGAGGACGATGGTTTAACCCTTTGAGGACGATGGTTTAACCCTTTGAGGACGATGGTTTAACCCTTTGAGGACGATGGTTTAACCCTTTGAGGACGATGGTATTTCAACCTATTTGAGAACGATGGTTTAACTCCCTCACCCCGGAGCCATGACTGACACCATCATCCGTCCGACACCTTGATTAAGTGTCACCCAGACTGATAGCAAGGTGTCACTATAATTTATGATCATCGAACATCTGTCGCCTCAACTGCAACACCCGGGAATTCCCCCACCAGTATTGACCCTCCTCCAGCGCCCCCCCCCCTCCCCCTCCCCCCAAGCTGGACACTTTCACTTTTTTTTTATCACCTGAAGATTAACGCTAAGCTAACTTAACCTAAGCTAACCAAAGTAATTCAAACCTAACCTAACGGTAACCCAACCTGACTTACGTTAACTAAGCTAACCTTACCTAACCTAACCACTTTATAATGCTAAGCTGATTCAATTTAATCTAACTTAACCTAACCTAATCTATTCCAACTAAACCTAACTTAACCAAACCTAACCTAACCTAAGGTAAGCTACACCTGACTCACCAGGTCGAGGAGAAGCGTGTTTCATGTTTACCAGCCGTGAAACTCAATATTGGTTCAGATAACTACATTATTACTCAAAACTACACCAAATGAAGCCTCGTCCTCCAGCCGCTGACGAGGACGACGTGGTGGTCCTTGTAATAGTGATGGTGGGGGGTAGTGATACATGTAAGAGTGGTGGTGGTGGTGGTGGTGATACATGTAAGAGTGGTGGTGGTGGTGGTGGTGGTGGTGGTGGTAGTACATGTAAGAGTGGTGGTGGTGGTGGTGGTGGTGATACATGTAGGGTGTGGTGGTGGTGGTAGTGATACATGTAAGTGGTGGTGGTGGTGGTGGTGGTGGTGGTGGTGGTGGTGGTGGTGGTGGTGGTGGTGGTGGTGGTGGTGGTGGTGGTGGTGGTGGTGGTGGTGGTGGTGGTGGTGGTGGTGGTGGTGGTGGTAGTGATACATGTAAGAGTGGTGGTGGTGGTGGTAGTGATACATGTGTGGTGGTGGTGGTAGTGATACATGTGGTGGTGGTGGTGGTAGTGTATGGTGGTGGTGGTGGTGGTGTAGTGGTGGTGGTGGTGGTAGTGATACATGTGTGGTGGTGGTGGTGGTGGTGTGAGGTGGTGGTGGTGGTGTGATACATGTGGTGGTGGTGGTGGTGGTGGTGGTGGGGTGGTGGTGGTGGTGGTGTGTGGTGGTGGTGGTGGTAGCAGTGGGTGGTAGTGATACATGTAAGTGGTGGTGGTGGTGGTGGTGGTGATACATGTAGGTGGTGGTGGTAGTGATGCATGTAAGAGTGGTGGTGGCGGTGGTAGAGTGTAAGGTGGTGGTGGTGGTGGTGGTGGTGGTGATACATGTAGGTGGTGGTGGCGGTGGTGAGATACATGTAGGTGGTGGTGGTGGTGGTGGTGGTGGTGATGCATGTATGGTGGTGGTGGTGACATATAAGGTGGTGGTGGTGGTGGTGGTGATGTGTGTGTGGTGGTGGTAGTGGTAGTCCCTGTAATGGTGGTGATGCTGGTAGTGATACATGTAAGAGTGGTGGTGGTGATGCTTGTAAGTGGTGGTGGTAGTCCTGTAATGGTGGTGATGCTGGTAGTGATACATGTAGAATGGTGATGGTGGTGGTGATGCTTGTAAGTGTGGTGGTGGTGATGCTGGCAGTGATACATGTAAGAATGGTGATGGTGGTGGTGATGCTTGTAAGTGTGGTGGTGGTGATGCTGGTAGTGATACATGTAGAATGGTGAATGTGGTGGTGATGCTTGTGGGTGTGGTGGTGGTGATGCTGGTAGTGATGCATGTAAGAATGGTGATGGTGGTGGTGATGCTTGTAAGTGTGGTGGTGGTGATGCTGGTAGTGATACATGTAAGAATGGTGAATGTGGTGGTGATGCTGGTAGTGATGCATGTAAGAGTGGTGGTGGTGATGCTTCTCAGGGTGGTGGTGGTCCTTGTAAGTGTGTGGTGGTGGTGGTGGCGATGGTGGTGGTGATGCTTCTCAGGGTGGTGGTGATGGTCCTTGTAAGTGTGGTGGTGGTGGAGATGGTGGTGGTGATGCTTCTAAGGGTGGTGGTGGTGGTGGCCCTTGTAAGTGTGGTTGTGGTGGTGGTGGTGGTGGCCCTTGTAAGTGTGTTGTGGTGGTGGTGGTGATGGTAGTGGTCCTTGTAAGTGGCTCTGATGGTAGTGGCCCTTGTAAGTGTGGTGGTGATGGCCCTACATTCCCCCTCCTCGTAATCTTCCGCCCTATATCCTCCCTCTTCCTTTTCCTCCCGCCCTATATACTCTCTCTTCCTCTTCCTCCCGCCCCATAAGAAGGATCATCACCAGCGACAAACATCAATTCCATCGCATATTTGAGTCAATCGTTGCCAGGCGCTGAGAAGCGAGGCGGAATAACGCAACTTTCTCCCACACGTCACTAAAATCGTTGCTCTTAACACTAACTTGAAAAAAAAAAACCTTGAGTGGTACAACTTAGATTGAGCATAAGGATTGGGATGAGTTGGGTTAGGTTTAATTTGGTTTGGTTAAGTTATGTTAGGAATGGGTTGGTTAGGTCAGGTTTGGTTTGGTTTGCTTAGGTAAGGTTGGGTTTCATTAGGTTAACTTAGTTTACGTCAGGCCTAGGTTAGGACAACCCAAACCATCTTAACGCAATTACAGTTGACAGCGTCTGTAATAACAGCCCCAAAATAAAATTTATAAATCCTCTAAATGAAAATTTTATAATATAAACTTAGTAATTATACGATAGCAACCAGTCGTGTATAAAGCAAGGCTCAGTTTTCAGTCTAACTCCACTTTATAAAATTATGAATAATAATTTCAAAGTAACGTTAAATACTGTAGTAGTGGGTTCTCAATCTCTGGAACTATTAGACGTTTGGATATGCATAGGCTACTCCCTTACTGCAGTCTATTATAATGATGTCCTATATCTCTACAACTGATAGTGTGCACTTACCATGCACTGATGTCTCGACCTGTAAAAAACATAAACCAGTGTTAGATACAATCATTTACCAAGCCCGTTAAATAAACTCTTGCAGAAATATTTTCTTTTGAGATTGTCTCCATGATAAAAAGAAATCATTATATTAAGGACTAAAGTCAACTATTACCTCGAGCATGTTTCGGCTATCAATGAGCTTTATTCCTGAAATTTCTGAATTCCTTCATTCACGCCAGCCAACACTATTTAACACTTTGGGAATGTAAAGTATCGTTTTTTTCTTCATAAAAACTGAAGTAAGTTTAAAAAAAAGAACTGCACACTTATAATAATAAAGAAAAACTATTGAAACTTATCCATGACATTCCTTTGTGAAAACTTTATATTAATATATTGCAATATCAACTCACCTCTTAAGTTCTTTAGGGATGATAATAATGGAACCTTAAATGTCGGTGAATTTTCCTGTTTTCCCCGCACACAGCACATCTACGTCCTGTACTCCCGCAGTTCTCGGAGCCGCTGTCTTTAATCACCTGGGGGTGCGGGCCGTGTGACCTGCCCTCCCCTCACCAGCGAGCAGTGTCATTTATCGCCCAAACATCGCATACCAAGTTATCTTAAATGATCAGGGGCATCCACACCCCTTTCGGGAAAGGGACACGGTGTCCCTGACATCTTTTCTACAAAGGACTCACTAATTATACAGATTAAACTAACTTTGCTTTGAGATGTTCCAGAATCTTCTTCAACTGTTTCTTCAAGCTGCGAGGGCCAAGATCAGCTGCGTTAACTGTTATCGTTATTTTCACATTACCAATTCTACCATTTCTAGTCTTATCTACACGGGCTTTCTTCCCAGACACTAGATAAATAAGAAAATCACGTTCACTGGGAGTACAGTAATAGGATATCATCCACCAAAGTCGGTCATCATGCGGTCACGTGTCAATGTACCACAAATTGTGTTCCACAATGCTCAGCAAAGATGCAGTTTTACCAATCCCAGCTTTCAACCAACCCTTACATGGAGTCGTTCAAGGATACTGTAGTGAAAGCGCCCGCACCCCTTGCAAGGGGATGGGGTAGTATAATAGTTGGTTGATACTTCCTTCCTATAATATTCCTAGTGTTAAACCTTACTTTATACCCGTCTGATCCATCAAATATATATATAGGTATATGAAAATATTTTGAAACACTCATAAATGTTTTGGGGTTCAGTTTCCTTGTGACATTAGTTTTTTTCCGATCAGCACTAGAAAAATCAATATGAATCCCCACCCAAAATAGTTCACCAACTTAAAAAATTCCCCCACCGAACTTCGAAAAAAAGGGAGCCAAATTTGATGGTAAACCGCCAAATCTGGGAACAATGGTTGAGAGACTTACGACAGGAGACATCACTTCTGAAGTTTATATTATTTTTTAATTTACAGTAAAGTAAATGATCAAAAATTTAAAGAAATATATGAAAAATTACCATTCCATTAATTTTGTCGAAAATAAAATTTAATATCCCAAAGAAAAATAATCAGTACAGTCAAGCCATTTTTAGAAGTTCATGAATTACCAAATCAAGAAAATGATTATACCCCCTTTTCTGTCTTGATCTGTGCCTCAATAATACTAATGATAATAAATGTTACATCCTTATAGGGCTTTTATTGTTTACTTTCGTAATACTGAAAAAAAATAAAAGAAAAATAAGAATTTAAATCACTGAAATATAAAGAAAATACTGTACAGTTTATGGTTGGAATTGACATAAATTCTCGACCAACCCAGAGAAGATTACCTTGTGCTGTCCTGTACTGTACAACTATGGCTCATGAATAACATCAATGGTATATCCATTTAAGTACAATAAATGTCCGATACTTAGGCAACTATTAATGGTCTTCTCAGTACTTGTATTTCATTAGTCACCTTCGTCAACAATAATGTCTATGGCCAGAAGTAGATTTCTGCTAACTAATCTCTGTAGCATTATTTCAATCGGTTAAGATTAATAAGTTTAGTATTGAACAAGAAGATGGTCACTATTTTATTTCTGTTACTTTTGGTGCTGATTGATAAAATGTATTTTGTGAGGAGACCGTAAATATTGAGTAGAAACAGGAATACAGTACAGTGTCCTTGGCCTATGCTTAGGTATTAATCAGTAATAGTAAACCAACAAAAAATAAATCTGAAAATAACAGGCAAGAGTTCTAGACAGTTTGTGTATCCCGTGGAGGTATTATTTCAATATGACAGCCATCCATGCACACACACACACAATATACCCGATGAGAACTGACTAGGCTTGTTAAAAATGTTATGTTCATAAATTTCAATATAAGTTGCTTTATTGATGACTGTTTTTTCCACAGGATAGTAAAATATTTACCACAAGTATATTTTACATTAGAAAACTATTTAGTATCTGTATTAGGGCCTATTGTTAGTAATTAGCACGGTCTGTTAAGTGGAGAAAATTGTGGTAAGTGAACCTACTGTTTGTTTATACCTACCAGCTGATTGCCTCAAGAGGTTCCACGACACTTGCTTACAAGACAAATGCTCACAAGGCATATACTCACAAGACAAACCTAACCTAGCTTAACCTGACCTAACCTACCTAACCTAACCTTTCCATTAATGTTGTGAGCATTTTGTCTTGTGAGCAAATGTCGGCACACCAGCCTCAACCTCTGCGATATACAGTACACCATTATGTTCTGATCCTGGACAATATATGATAGGATCTTAAAAACAATCATGCATACACCTATAACATTTACTTCACAATTCATTTCCACGTATGCTTTAATAAGTCAATTAAGTGGCCAGTACATTACATTACTGTATATGAATAACATTCATATCAGAAAAAACACGAAAAGTTTCATTTGTCTGTGAATATTATTAATATACTGTACTCATTAGTAATAGTATTACTAATATTATTTTATATGTACATTAAATTATATTCGTTTCACTAGACAGTCGAAATATTTTATGAAGACTTCTCTTGAGCTGCTAGTTTATGACTCCTGAAGATGTTCAATTTATACCCATTATTTTCCGCTATATTACTACAAAGACCAATGAAAGTTGATGTATTTTCTCCACTTGTCTATTTATAATTTATTTTCATTTTATTTCGTAATTTTATTAAAAGAAAACGCAAACTTCAAATGATAGAATAACTCCTTCAGCCTTCAGTAAACACACTGACAGTTCAGCTCGACAAGTTCAGTGTTGACTCCATCAGTGACCGTGGCATGTTTATACTGTCGTTAAAAATCTACTTCAGTTTACTACTTTCCGACATTCATTTAATAAAGTGTTGCTAGAATAATAGTGTTACAGACTTTTAAGATGATATTTATACTGTAAAAAAAACAGAAAACTATTTAAATACAGAAAATAAGTGTTACTCTATATCCAAGACAGCGGTTGATGTAAACAAACTTATTTAAAGGTTTAATGGCAGAAAACATTGTAATACCACTCAGTGTTTGGGTGTGCTAAGTTATATTATATAGTGTGATGTATTGACAAATTTAATGTTTTTTTTGAGTGATTTAAGTGAGTGTTCTCTGGAGTTATCACCAACAACGCCATTTTAGTAAGTTATTTATTATTTATGAATTAATATACCGTACTATGAAACAATTGTATCGGAAATTATATTAATATCATAAGGTATTGGTTAAATTTCGGACCATAATTAGCTACAATTATTTTGATGTGTTTTTAGGTCTAACTGGTTAAATTAGACATTTCTTCTATGGCATTTCCGTCACAAATGAATAATAACCGAGATATGGGGTGTGTCGACCGTGACGTTACAGCGTAAGTGTTAGGTTTCTTTGGTTAGATTAGGTTAGGTCTCAAAATAATTCTGGATAAGTAGCCTAGGTTTTTCCGATTTTTGTATGTGTTTTATTCGATTTGGTGCGGGGGGGGGGGGTCTAAAATGAGTGGTTCCGACGAAAATCAATTAAAAAATCGAATAA
The DNA here is from genome assembly GCF_018991925.1 of Homarus americanus. Lineage (NCBI taxonomy): Eukaryota > Metazoa > Arthropoda > Malacostraca > Decapoda > Nephropidae > Homarus > Homarus americanus. The sequence continues at coordinate 37,090 of NW_024736324.1, forward strand.
AACACCAGAAACCGTCGGAAAACCTTAGGCTTCATCACCAGAAGGATTATGGTCCGAAACTTAACCTTTACCTATAATAATGTTTAGGTGAAGCTCATTTTCAATAGGTTAGGTTACGTAGGTTTGTTTTATGAATGATATATGGGGGTCGGACTAGGGCGCGTAACTTACATGGAAACATATACAGGCCCCAGCAATCTTACAAATAATTCGCCCAATGTGTAATGTGGGGATACCAGGTTATTCTTTAAGCCATCCTTGGTGTATATTGTAAGTTTTGATCGTAAATTTGTCGGTTTTGAGCTTTTGAATAGTCGCTATCATAACTAGACTAGGTGTGATTTCGTTTTGTCTGGACCATGTGGGGTTGTATTTTCTACACTGTGACACTTATTAAATACCAGTGAACATCTGTGTGAAATATTTTTCAAATTTGAACCGGAAGAAATTTACACCCGATCCACTCCGTGTCCAATTCCATTTTTTTTTTACGGAAAATACACAGGTTGACACAACCAACCGCACCTTATACCAGGCAACATAATAACTTTACGTAGTGAATATTTTGCCGTGATCGGCTAAATTCCTACTAACGCTATTTTACCGTGAGTGCGCTCTGATTTTTTTTAAGGATATATTAATCTACACCACGATGATGCCGGAAACCCTGCTTTTTGAAGTGAGACAGATATGGGTATGGAAACACAGGCGAAGGCAGAGCATTCCACAGTTTGGCTGTGTCAGGAAAGAAGGATGTACTATAACGGGTTATTCTAGTGTGACAGACATCCACAGAGAAACGGTGAGCACGGTTGGCAAGACGAGTGTTACGAGCCCGCGGCCTTGCCGGCGGTACACAGGATGCCAAATCCACCGAACATTGCCCGTTAAAGTACCTGTAAAAGAAAGAGAGTGAAGCAACATTGCGGCGAAGAGAAAAGGAAGAAAGATTACCAACTAAAGGAGGAGAGTTAATAAGACGAAATGCCTTTGATTCCACCCTATCTAACAGTCGGACAGAAGAAGAGCCACCACAGATATGAGAGCAGTACTCCAAATCAGGGTGAATGAATCCCTTATAATCTTGAAGCAACTGCTCAGGAGTGAAGTAGCTACAACATTTGTATAGCATTCCCAGCTTTCGGGAGGCAGCTTTAGCAATGTTGTGGATGTGTGGCTTCCATGACATATTAGAGGAAATGGTGAGGCCTAGCATATTTATTTTAGAATTTGGCAGATTGATTGCGTCCTGAAATGTGATTGGCTAAGTACTTTCTGTTTAATATGACTGGGGGGTCCGCCCCCCGGCGAGGAAGTTATTTAAGGTTATGTAGGTTTCTTTGGTTGGTTAGGTTAGGTTCTATTAGGTTCTAGTAAATGTTGCCTCTTTTATAATAAGTTTCCATGCACAACAGAGAATATGGTTAGGTGTGTTTACAGCTACACAACGATCGACTCATGGCGAAATATATGCCAAATGCCCACGGTCAAATATAGTTCTCGTGTTGTTCGCCGGTAATGGACAATTAGCCAATTAAAGAGCACTCACAGTAAAATAGCATAAGTAGGAACTAAGCCGGTCACGGCAAAATATCCACTACCCAAACTTTAAACCTGACCGTGTACTGTACTGATATCAAACCGTTTGAAGGTACTTAGCAATTTAGTATTAAGTTATTGAAAGTAATATTGATTTAATAATAACTTTTACCAGTCTGTTTTAGTTACTGAATCATAAATTATTAAAATTTTCTTTGTTTAATGATAAAGATTTCCTTGGTTTAATATTACTCTCAGGTTTGATAATATAATTTTCTATAATTTAATAATATTACTCCCTGAGTGATAATATTACTTTCCATGATTTGATAATATTACTTTACCTGAGATAATATTACTTTTTTGAGTTGATATTACTTTCCATTGTTGGCAAAAATCATTGCTTAAAAAAATCTATCGAAAAAATCACTGAGAAAGGGACGAATTTGACAAATACAAACTTTGATCAGTCATTCAGACTAGTCCTACATGTTTAAAGGCAAAAACTAAGTTTAATTTCATCTTGATGCACAGAAAAAGCTTGTCTACCTTTACAGTTGAAAATTTTAAAGAATTCATTAAAGTACAATTGGAGAGAGAGGCAGTGGCAGTGGCAACTTGGCTTCCCTGGACCCATGTAATACTGATCTCTGAACACATTAGAATTAGAGGCCCGGAGCCCAACAATCTACAGAAGCAGTCACCATATACACTGGACAGATGTACTGTGTGCAAGAAAGCTGATTATTACCACTTTCACCAGTTCACATCCATGTATATACTGAACAACCACGGGGACACAACACATCCCTGTATAACACCCATATTTATTTCAAATGTTTCACTTTATTTCCCATTTACTCTTACTGTTGCCACGCTGTTCCCGTAGAATGCTTTTACTGCATTTAATAGCGTTCCTCCCACTATATAACGTTTTTTATTATTATTTATACCGCTGCTGTTACCATTGTATTGCTAAATAGGTCAGTATCACACCGTTATGCCGTTATCGCGGCATATACTGATATTACCCACCTGCTATGCCCCTAAGGATATCACACCAGCAGTTATCAGATAATTTGAGTATATTATTCTATCCTTTGTGATCCAGACATGGTAATGCAGGTAATGATTTGAACAGTAGACTTTTGGTAAGTTTTGGTAGCACCAGCACAACAAGGGTTAAATCTTTAGTTACCTTATCGAAACTCAAAGAACAAAGAGCTTATTGATTTAAGAAATACCTTGTCAGTAAAGATGGAATTAAATGAATACTCAGATTAAACGCACATATAGCTACATAATTATTAAGAACACTTATTTAACGTGAAAATCAATAACAAAACATAAATTATATGCAATATGAAATTTAGTTTCACCGTAAATGTATGAAATATAATTTTTTTAAATTCTCATTAATGTACCAAAATAATAACACGCGTACTATGTGGTGATAATTTTCCTTTAATTATACACACAAACTTTTATGCTCTTAAATTCTTCCGTATTCAATAGCCAGAGAACTTCTTTCAATACTCATTTAATACACATGATAATACAAGTCTAGTGATAACTTCTCACTAGGCATTCCCTTATATAAATCACAGAGGTTTCAATTACAATTTCACCACTTCTCAAGTTGTTTCACCCAGTGCTCTTCCACTTAGATGTCCTTTGGACAAATACAAGGCTTCAACCTTTAACCACTACAAATTTAAACAGCTACCAGTTTAAACCCCTGAAAATAATGATTATTTTCAATACCTGATCGAGGAATGATAATCACTTTGAATCACCAATGTTCACTTTACACAGGACTCATTTAAGTAATGAATAAATACACAGAAATAAATAATTTCAATAAATCCTTAAATAATAAAGTAATAACTTAGTCTTTCATTGTTCATTAAAAAATCTATAAAATCTTTCATATATTCACTTCTAAGTAAATCATAACTCATTACTTACTGTATAAATCAGTACCGGGTATAATCTTTAAGAGAATCATCACACAATAACATCATAGTATTAATAAAGAATTATTTTGTTTATCAAAGATTATCATCTAAATTTAAATAAATTTCCTTTACATAATTCACATAAACATCAAGTAATATTAACTCTTCTTTATATCAGTGATATAATTAATTAACAAAAATGATATTCATATTACCATCTCTTGGGGTATTTCTAACACACACACACACACACACACACACACACACACACACATATATATATAGCTCAGGTCATAAAATGGCTGTTTTCACCCATCTGTTCCTCTCTCTTTTGAAGTGCTTGTTTCCTGTTTACAATACAAGCTTACATATTTGTATAATTACCAGTCTCATTCAAGTTATGCTAATCATTTCCCTACATTACTTCACTTCATAATTTTCTATTCCTTATTTAAATGTTTATAATCCTTAAAAACTTTTTCAAGTCGGTTACAATTTCAATGATCACACATTCGAAAAATTGGTGTAATACGGGTCCCTGTCAATCTATAAATAGCTCACCATGTGGTAGGATATTCTACACACACTTTCAGGTCACCTATTCCCTCCTATGAAAAATATCACGTATGTACAGTCGGGGTCAAAAGTCTTGAACACTTGACAGTAAGTACCTGAAGATCTTAGGCATTAAGGAGAGTGTTATCTCATTTTGTGGTTCAGGCATAATATGTGTAATGTCAAGTAGTGTTATTAGTATATCCCAATCATATATGTATAACTCAGACGTAGATGCCAGATATTGCTAAGTGTTCAAGACTTTTGACCCCGACTGTACATATAAAAATAACTTATAAACTTTCCATAGGATATTTACTTTCTTCAATAAATTTTCTTTGGGTTACAACATTTTAAGACTCACCAATCACTTCAAAGTGATTATCAATCATCAATCATTAACCTTTTCCTACAATATTTCACTTTTCTTAACAATCAAGGATACCATCACAATTTTAGCATTTATCACAGCATTTGCTTATAAATGCTGAGATAAGCATAATACTTTCCATGCTCTGTATCCAGACTTTCTTACATTTCAGAGGGATACCTATTCTATTTTTTAACACTATTTTATATATGTTACATATATTTTGGAACAACGGAAAAATCAGTTTTGATATTAAGTTTAGGAACATCAATTCAATTTCGTTACACCACCCCACGCTCTTGTAATACTTCCCACGATGCTTTTCTGTTCACCCTCTCATACGTCTTTTCCAAATCTACAATAAATAATTAAAACCAGCTGTATGTAATAAAAAACAACAAAAAAGGCCTAGAATAAAAAAATATTGTTTGTTGTATTTAAAACTACTGTACTTTGATTCTTTTGGTTTAAATCAGCCAACCCTGTTACTTTCCATTGTTTGATGGTGTTACTTTCTCTGGTTATATAATATTAGGTACTTTCCATTGGTAGATAATATTAATTTCCATGGTTTGACAATACTACTTTCCATGGTTTGATATTATTAATATGGTTTGATAATATTAATTTCCTTGGTTTGACAATATTACTTTCCTTGGTTTAATAATATTATTAATCTGGTTTGATAATATTACTGTCCTTGGTTTGATAAAATTAATATGGTTTGATAACGTTACTTAATCTAGTTTGATAACATTGCTTAATCTGGTTTGATAATATTACTTAATCTGGTTTGATAATATTACTTAATCTGGTTTGATAATACTACTTAATCTGGTTTGATAACATTACTTATTCTGGTTTGATAATATTACTTAATCTAGTTTGATAACATTGCTTAATCTGGTTTGATAACATTACTTAATCTGGTTTGATAACATTACTTAATCTGGTTTGATAATATTACTTAATCTGGTTTGATAATACTACTTAATCTAGTTTGATAACATAACTTAATCTGGTTTGATAACATTACTTAATCTGGTTTGATAACATTACTTAATCTGGTTTGATAATATTACTTAATCTGGTTTGATAATATTACTTAATCTGGTTTGATAATATTACTTAATCTGGTTTGATAATATTACTCTTCATTGTTTGATAACATTACTTAATCTGGTTTGATAATATTACTTAATCTGGTTTGATAATATTATTTAATCTGGTTTGATAATCTTAATCTGGTTTGATAATATTACTCTTCATTGTTTGATAACTTTACTTAATCTGGTTTGATAATATTACTTAATCTGGTTTGATAACATTACTTAATCTGGTTTGATAATATTACTTAATTGGTTTGATAATATTACTGGTTTGATAATATTACTTAATCTGGTTTGATAATATTACTCTTCATTGTTTGATAACATTACTTAATCTGGTTTGATAATATTACTTAATCTGGTTTGATAATATTACTTAATCTGGTTTGATAACATTACTTAATCTGGTTTGATAATATTACTTAATCTGGTTTGATAATATTACTCTTCATTGTTTGATAACATTACTTAATCTGGTTTGATAATATTACTCTTCATTGTTTGATAATATTACTCTTCATTGTTTGATAATATTACTCTTCATTGTTTGATAACATTACTTAATCTGGTTTGATAATATTACTCTTCATTGTTTGATAATATTACTCTTCATTGTTTGATAATATTACTCTTCATTGTTTGATAATATTACTCTTCATTGTTTGATAATACAGTATTACTTTACCTAGTTGTAAAATATTATTTTATCTGATTTAATATTACAGAGATGGAGATTTTTCAGGTAATCCATTTTAATACTGTACAGTACAGTATATCAATTTATTAAGCACACAGAAAACTTCTTGAATTTTTTATTTATACTTAAAAAACAATAATGCTCAATAAAAAATATAATAGAAACAAAACAAGTTATATAGCTCTCAGTAAAGACAGACTAAAAACCTCATACTGTATCTACAATTTAGACAATATTTGTTTTTTTACAATAGAGCTTATCTTAATATAACTCACTACCAGGGTATAGGTATAATATTGAACTTGAGAAAATATCACTAAACTATAGAAAGTAATATTATTAAACCTAGGAAAGTAATATGTAATTAGCAATGTCTGGTAGTTTTCAAAGTTAAATCGAAGATCATCGTTTTATCTTATTCTTTAACTTTTTGATGACGAGTATTGTACTGTAAGTAATGCATGAATAGTGATGTAGAGATATATTTATGTGCAATCCTTTATGTGTACTGTGGACAGAACCTTATGGTATTAAGATGTTATTAATACGCTTCAATAACTAAAGTTTTTAAGGATAAAACAAGGTTAGTGATGACTACAGTAGTCCATCAACAATTACTGTAGAACGTGTGGAAAGTGAAACTCTTTGTGTGTAGGACCAAATGGACCTCTTGTTGGTGTATTTTGTATACAGTATATATATATATATATATATATATATATATATATATATATATATATATATATATATATATATATATATATATATATATATATATATATATATATTATATATAAGAGTTGAGATAGAACGAAAAATTAAGGAATATTGATGAACGTAGTGAAGTATATTCTCAGATAATATTTTGTATTCTGTGACCTCTCATTTTACAAGATTTGTTTCAATGAGTGTATTGTAGTAAATCATTGTTTCTAACACTGGTTTATGTTTTTACAGGTTAGAACTTCAGTGATGAAGATAGATACAGAAGCGTCTTTGGTAAGTACACAGTCCACAGTTTGTTTTACTCTTTATATTTTGCTTCAGTTATACTAGGCCAGGTTATAGTGGGGTGCAGTTATAAATATCCACAATAATTTGTTTTTATTTCTTTCAGGGGTTAAAAATTACTATAAATCCACTAGGACAAAATTTAAAGTTACTTTGAAATAAACCTGGAGTAAATGAGATTAAAGTTACTAGTTACTTATCCTTCATAATCTTATTAAGTGGTAATTAACTTTGAATCCTGAGCCTTTATTTACCGGGAGCTTTCATTATAGTATTATTATAATTATTGTATTGCATGTAGTATCTTATTAACAATGTGGCTGTTCAGTACCGGGAACCTTGCAGTGATAACGTCAGGTGAATCAAGGCTTGTAGCTACAGTATATTAAGGTTAGGTTAGATTAGGTTAGGTTGCAATGTCCAGGTTTAATTAAAAGTATGACTAACACTTAGAATGTTCTTTATAAAGGTAGTGTAGTGTAGTATTTCAGATAGAGGTAAGTTCATGTGTTTTAGTACATACTGTTTGTATTTATGTTTGTTCACAGCATACGTGAATTTTATTTTAGTTACATATGAAGTTAAAGTTCATGTTGATTTTTTCACTGCAACACAAATGCATTTTTTTATACTGTTGAAGAGAAAATATACTTGTATTTCAGTGCATCACATGTAAAATTAATTTTCAGATGGAGGATAATAATGTATTGTACACATGTAAATTTTTTGTCTAATTTAAATGCAGAATTTATTTTGCATGAAGGTAAGGTCTATGTATATATATATTTTAGTACAACAGAAGTGTAATGTTATTTTCAGGAGTAAATACAAATTTTCATACTTATGTATATCAGGTGAAAAAGAGAATCGTGTATAGAGAATACAGTATCGGTATACTGAATATCGTTCTGTTCAGTATAAATGCAGTTTTCTCTTTCATGTGAAGATTGAGTAATGATGTATTTCTGAGAGATTGAACTGGCTCTTTAACCGTTGATTCCTTCTGGGTTAATGAGGCTGGAACATGCAAATTATATAGGGTTTTAGTAGCCAAACCCAATTGTCTGTTATCTATTTATTGAGGAACTATCTCAGATACAGTTCCAAGTGTATATCACCGTAACTTAATTACTGTAGCTATGAGTATTAAGATGAGTACGGAGGCTCTATTAAAGAGCTCTTCTAAATACGTCCGGTTGGTGTGAGGTGTTAAGTGACAATCCCCGTAATACCCGTCGAGGGAGAACGGTAATGTACGTCCTCCTCGAGGGAAGACTGAACCATCCACGATGGCTCTTAATAACGTTTTCCTCTCGTCAAGGATATCAAACTACTGCCGCATGAGGTGGCCAGAGAGCCGGCTACCTAATGCCTTTGCTCAGCACTAAGTGACGCGACTTCCCTGGGGCACACCTTAACACGTGCTCTGAACATGTTACCTCATAGGTAGTGGAAAGTTACAGAGGGTGATAGAGTATATAAATCAAATGTAATTAACCCATTTTTATAATACTTCTGCCTATAAGACAGGGGCTATTACAAGATTATCCAATGTATTATTTTGTGGTTAAGGTAAATTACCGTATACAAGTACAGTTCCGGGGGTAGTTTTTATCTCAGTACGATTGATTTATTGGGGGTTCAAGATGAAGGTTAAGTTCATCTATTTCTTTTAGTGCAACATAATAAACTTTTGTTCTTCAGGTCTTGATAAAGTCACAGGTACTGACCCAGAACACCGTAAGGGTTAATTAATGGAGATGACAAACATAAAAAATAAAAAAAATAAATATATCACTCTATAATATAAACTCAATTCTCATAACATCTTTTTGGGTCGGTTTTGCCTAAGTTTCGACAACAGTCACCAACAATGCGAGACCTGTTATGGAAATCATTCTCTGTTCATTCACACGCGACAACAATCACTCTGTGTATATATCCACGAAGGTCATATAGGGACACGCTGTACACACACAAGGGAGACGAGACAATACCTGTAGACCCACACCACCGAAATCAATCAACGCTGAAGACACATCTGCTGCATTTGCACCCGAGTGTTGGCGCAGGTAAACACGCGCTTATATCTCAGGTGGAAATGGCGGTCCAGGTACTAGCTGTAGGCGTCGCTGGTGGAGGATGGGAAGAAGATTGAGAGCGGAAATAATTGTATCACCCAAATTTAACTCACTTTCGTACTTAACAAATTACTTAACACGCAAAAAATGAGCACACTACTTAGCACCAAAAAACATAACACAGTACTTAACACTAAAAAAAACCCTAACACACTAACGTACTTAACACACTACATAACACACAAAACACTTAATGCACTACTTAACATCAATAAACTTAACACACCACATAACGCATAAAACTTAACACACTACTTAACAACATAAAACTTAACACACTACAGTATTTAACACCCAAAAGACTTAACACTCTACTTAACACACCAAAGGACTTAACACATCGTACTTAACACAAAAAAACTTAACACACTACTTAACAACATAAAACTTAAACACACTACAGTACTTAACACCCAAAAAACAACTTTACTCACTACTTAACACACACAAAATTAACACCGCAACAAACTTAACTCACAAAAAATTTAATTAACAAAAAACTTAACTAATAAAAACTTAACTCACAAAAAACTTAACACCAAGAAATTAACACAAAAAACTTAACTCACAAGAAACTTAACTAACAAAAAACTTAACTAAATAAAAACTTAAATAATAAAAAGCTTATCTAACAAATAACTTACAAACAAAACTTAACTCACTACTTAACTCACATAAAACTTAACTAACAGAAAACTTATCTAATAAAAAGCTTAACTCACAAAAAAATCACAAAAATTAACACAAAAATAACAAAAACTTGACTAACAAAAAACTTAACACCATAAAACTTAACACTGTCGTACTTAACACACTACAAAACACCAAAATCTTAACAAACTACAGAACTTAATACCAAAGAACTTAACACACTACAGTACTTAACACCAAATAACTTAACACATACAGTACTTAACACCAAAGAACTTAACACACACAGTACTTAACACCAAAGAACTTAACACATACAGTACTTAACACCAAAGAACTTAACACAGACAGTACTTAACACCAAAGAACTTAACACATACAGTACTTAACACCAAAGAACTTAACACATACAGTACTTAACACCAAAGAACTTAACACACACAGTACTTAACACCAAAGAACTTAACACATACAGTACTTAACACTAAAGAACTTAACACATACAGTACTTAACACCAAAGAACTTAACACATACAGTACTTAACACCAGTACTTAACACCAAAGAACTTAACACATACAGTACTTAACACCAAAGAACTTAACACACACAGTATTTAACACCAAAGAACTTAACACATGCAATACTTAACACTAAAGAACTTAACACATACAGTACTTAACACCAAAGAACTTAACACATACAGTATTTAACACCAAAGAACTTAACACATACAGTACTTAACACCAAAGAACTTAACACATACAGTACTTAACACCAAAGAACTTAACACACACAGTATTTAACACCAAAGAACTTAACACATGCAATACTTAACACTAAAGAACTTAACACACACACAGTACTTAACACCAAAGAACTTAACACATACAGTACTTAACACCAAAGAACTTAACACATACAGTATTTAACATCAAAGAACTTAACACATACAGTACTTAACACCAAAGAACTTAACACATACAGTACTTAACACCAAAGAACTTAACACATACTTTTGTATCTAATTGTTGGTAGCAGTTACTTGTAGGAAGGAGACTGTTTTGATGCAGCAGAGGGGGGTAGTTGGGTCACAACGAGGAAGAGAGAGGGGGGAGGGAGGAAGGGGCTGGTAGAGAGGGGGAGGAGGAGGAGGGGTAGATAGGGGGAGGGAGGGGTTGGGAGGGAGGGAAGAGGGGGAAGAAGGGTAGGGGTAGGGGTAGAGCGTGGGGAGGAGGGGGGGGTTGGGGAGGGGTAGAGGGGAGGTGGGTAGGGGAGGGGGTAGAGGGGGGAGGAAGGGGGTTGGTAGGGGAGGGGATAGAGTGGGGGAGGCAGGTTAGTGGGGGAGGGGGTAAAGTGAAGGAAGGGTTGGTGGAGGGGTAGAGTGGGAGGCAGGGGTTGGTGAGGGTAAAGTTGGGAGGAAGAAGTTTGGTATGGGAGGGTAGAGTGGGGGAGGCGGGGTTGGTGGGGAGGGAGTAGAGTGGGGGAGGAGAGGTTGGTGGGAGTAAAGTGAAGGAAGAGGTTGGTGGAGGTAGAGTGGGGTAGGAGGGGTTAGTGGGGGGGAGGAGTGGGGGGAGACAGGGGTTAGTGAGGGAGGGAGTAGAGGGGAGGAGGGGGTAGAGAGGGGTGGGGAGGAGGGTTTGTGGGGAAGGGTAAAATGAAGGAAGGAGGGTTGGTGGAGGGGTAGAGTGGGGGGAGGAAGGGGGTTGTGGGAGGTGGGGGGGGTTGGTAGGGAGGGTAGGAGGGGTTAGTAGGGAGGGTAGAGGGGGGGTTGGTAGGGGAGGGGTAGAATGGGGAGGAGAGGTTGGTAGGGAGGGGTAGAGTGAGGGAGGCGGGGTTCGTAGGGGAGGGGTAGAATGGGGGAGGAAGGGGGTTGGTGTAAAGGGGGGTGAGGGGAGGGGAGGAACTGTAATTAGCCTCTGAGGGTCAGGTTACGTTGACTAGTTGGTTAATGGTGAAGTTAATGTTGGTCGGTGGTGGTTGAGGTCACTGGTAGTTAGTGGTAAGGTTGTTGGTGGTTAGTGGTAAGGTTAATGACGAGGTTAATAATAGTGGTTAATGGTAAGATGAAATATGAGGTTAAAGGTGGTAAAGGGTGAGGTTATTGGTGGTTAATGGTAAGGATAAATGTGAGGCCAATGGTTAGGTCAGTGGAGAGGCTAATGGTTCTTAATGGTGATTGATGGTCGCTAATGTGAGTTAATTGTAGCTAATGGTTGTTAAGGGGAAGGTTGATTACTAGAATTTATGAGGTTAATGTTAACGATAATAATAGTAAATTGTAGTTAATGCAAGATAAAATTGGTTAAAGGTGGTTGATATTGAAGCTAATGGTGTTAATGGTGAGTTTAATGGTAGATGATAATGGTTAATGTTGAGGATCGTAGTAGATAATGGTGAAGATAGTAGTAGATAATGGTAACGATAGTAGTAGATAATGGTAAGATTAATGGTAGATGATAATGGTTAATGTTGAGGATAGTAGTAGTTATTGGTAAGAATAATGGTAACTAATGGTAAGGTTAATGATGGATAATAATGGTTAATGTTGAGGATAGTAGTAGTTATTGGTAAGAATAATGGTAACTAATGGTAAGGTTAATGATGGATAATAATGGTTAATGTTGAGGATAATACAGAGTTTCTGCAACAAAAGTTCTTCAAAGTCATTCCGTAATTTTTTAACGGAAGTCCAACTTTTTAGAACACCTCATAATTACTTTTTTTTATGTGTTTTATCGATGTCTATTTTGTCTAACTTAAATGATACAATAAAAAAGATACAGCACTACAAAAAATAATTCCAGTCCTCACCTTAATACAGAACTTTATTGTAACTCATTGTATCATTGATTAATAAGTAATTTATTATCTAAGTAATTTGGAATGTTGCCGTTTTCATGGTGTATCTTGGGGGTGAGTGTTAGTGCATTACTTACCTTCCTAGGAGTGTCTTGATAAACTAATTTAATAATAATAATAATAATAATAATAATAATAATAATAATAATAATACAAAATTGGTAAGTTGTTTAAAATTCCTAAAATATTGACCAAAGTTGCTGTTCAGGTCATATATCATCAGGTTCAGGTGACGATCATTGTGGTTAATGGTGAGGATAATGGTAGTTAATGGTGACGATCATTGTGGTTAATGGTGAGGATAATGGTTATGAATCTAATGGTGAAGTTAACTAACGGTAGCTACCTTTTCTCTGTTCCTTTCCCTTCCCTCTACCTTCTCCCTTCCATCACTTACCCTCCCCCTTTCTTTCTCCTTTTCTCTCTCCTCATCTTTCCTTCCTTTCTTCTTTTTCCTTCTCCTCTCTTTTTTCCTTCTCCTTCTTTCCTTTTTTCCTCCTTTCTTCTTTCTCTCCTCTCACCCTCTTCCTCCTCTTTTCCATCACCTCATTTTTCTCCTTTTCCCTCCCCTCTCTCTCTCTCTCTCTCCCAAAATGTAGCCCAGATCATTAAAAAGTTAATATGGGCAGACAGAAGAAAAACTACCACCTCCTTTCCTCCTCTCTTCCTCCCTCCACCTCCATCTCCCTCCTTCCTATCTCACTCTTTCTCCCCTCCTCCCCCTGACTCTCCTCCCCCAACCCCTACCCCATGGACACCACCACAGGTCAAGGAAAGTTCTGTTATAACATTTGGCACTGCACTCGATCGCCTTCTTCACACAACAAAGTCAGGTGTTTAGTTTACACCTGGGAGGGGGGAGGGGACATTGGGAGTGCCCTGGGTCGAACCGAAGAAGACCTTTAGTTCAGGAGGAGAGGGTTGTGTCCATTCAGCCGCTGCTCGGAGCATAGGGCCGTTTAGTTTATCGCCAAGGAGAGAGAGAGAGAGAGAGAGAGAGAGAGAGAGAGGAGTGAGTGAGTGAGTGAGTGAGTGAGTGAGTTTTTCTTTTCTTTAACATGGTAGCTAGGTGGGCTGGGGAAAATCACGTTACCCCGGATGTTGTTGTTGTTTTATGGTGGTGGTCTTGGCAACACATATATACGATTAGGGTTGTGATGTAGCGAGGACAGGTCAGTTCAATCACCTTTATATCTGGGGCTTCTCTTTTGTTCACTGAAGCCTTTTGAGATATGAAAAAGGAGATTTTTATTTTTATTTTTTTTATTTTTTTTTAGAGTAAGGATTGATATCTGGTTTCGTTTGGTGTGGTTGGGTTGGTTTGGTTAGGTTAGGGTTGAAGATTAAGCTATGTTAGTTAATGGAGTTAGGTTACCAAAGGTTAGGAAAAGATAAGGTTAGGTAAAGGTTACAGGTTACAATAGGTCAGGTTAAGTTGGGGAACGATTAAGTTAGGGGAAGTTAAGGGAAGGTTAGATAGGTTAGGTTAAGGTGGGTTTGGTTAGGTAAGGTTAGGTTAGGTTAAGGGGCGCTTATGTTAGGTTAGGGCTAAGGTGTTTGGTTAGGTAAGGTTAGGTTAGGTTAAGGAAGGTTATGTTAGGGTTAGGCTAAGGGTGTTGGTTAGGTAAGGTTAGGTTAAGGGAAGAAGTTAGCTATGTGACTTGCTAGGTGTTGTTAGGGTTAGGTTATGTGGGGTTATGTTAGGTTAGGCTAAGGGGTGTTTGTTGGGTAAGGTTAGGTTAGGTTAAGGAAGGTAATGTTAGGTTAGGCTTAAGGGGTGTTTGGTTAGGTTAGGTTAGGTTAGGTTGGAAAGGTTATGTTAAGTTAGGCTCAGGTGGGTTTGGTTAGGTAAGGTTAGGTTAGGTTAAGGAAGGTTATGTTAGGTTAGGCTAAGGGGTGTTTGGTTAGGTTAGGTTAAGGGAAGGTTATGTTAGGTTAGGCTAAGGGTGTTTGTTAGGTTAGGTTATGGAGAAATTCCGCCTATCGTGCTCTCTCAAGGTTGTGAGAAACTTTCATTTAAAACACATTAGTATTCTACCCTGTCACTGCCGTTTAGTTAATCTACCCTCTGTCAGGTGTTCTGGTCGTTGTGGTGAAAGTGGGTCTTTATACTGTCGAGGTCCACCTTCACGGTATCTTCGAGACCCTCCTTCACGGTATCCTTCGAGATCCACCTTCACGGTTTCTTCGAGACCCTCCTTCACGGTATCTTTCGAGACTTCTTCACAATTCTCTTCGAGACCCTCCTTCACAGTATCCTTCGAGACCTCCTTCACGGTATCTTTCGAGACTTCTTCACAGTTTCTTCGAGACCCTCCTTCACAGTTTTCCTTCGAGACCTCCTTCACGGTATCCTGAGACCTCCTTCACGGTATTTTCGAGATCCACCTCAAAGTTTCCTTCGAGACCCTCCTTCACAGTATCCTTCGAGACCTCCTCACGGTATCCTCGAGATCCACCTTCACGGTATACTTCGAGACCCACCTTCACGGTATCCTTCGAGATCCACCTTCACAGAATCCTTTCGAGACCCTCCTTCACAGTATCCTTCGAGACCTCCCTTCACGTATCCTTCGAGACCACCTTCACAGTTCCTTCGAGACCCACCTCACGGTATCCTTCGAGACCCTCCTTCACGGTATCCTTCGAGATCCACCTTCACAGTTTCCTTCGAGACCTCCCTTCACGGTATCCTTCGAGATCCACCTTCACAGTATCCTTCGAGACCCCCCTTCACGGTTTCCTTCGAGACCCACCTTCACAGTATCCTTCGAGACCCACCTTCACGGTATTCCTTCGAGATCCACTCCTCACAGTTTCCTTCGAGACCCTCCTTCACGTAGATTTCGAGACCCACCTTCACGGTATCCTTCGAGATCCACCTTCACAGTTTCCTTCGAGACCCTCCTTCACGATCCTTCGAGACCCACCTTCACAGTTTTCGAGACCCACCTTCACAGTTTCCTTCGAGACCCTCCTTCACGGTATCCTTCGAGACCCACCTTCACGGTTTCTTCGAGACCCTCCTTCACAGTTTCCTTCGAGACCCTCCTTCACGGTATCCTTCGAGACCCTCCTTCACGGTTTCCTTCGAGACCCTCCTTCACGGTTTCCTTCGAGACCTCCTTCACGGTATCCTGAGACCCTCCTTCACGGTTTCCTTCGAGACCCTCCTTCACGGTTTCCTTCGAGACCTCCTCTTCACGGTTTCCTTCGAGACCTCCTTCCGGTTTCCTTCGAGACCCTCCTTCACGGTTTCCTTCGAGACCCTCCTTCACGGTATCCTTCGAGACCGTCCTTCACGGTTTCTTCGAGACCTCCTTCACGGTATCCTTCGAGACCTCCTTCACGGTATCCTCGAGACCTCCTTCACGGTATCTCGAGATCCACCTTCATAGTATTGTTTGAGATCCTCGTAACAGGGCAAGCTACGGGTTAGATTAGGTCAAATCAGGTCAGGTCAGGGTGTTCAGTCATGGAGTGTTATAAGCAAGTAATTAGGTCAGGTTAGGTTAGGTCAGGTGAGGGAGTTTAATCATGGAGTGCTATAAACTGTGAATTAGGTCAGGTTAGGTTAGATTAGGTTAGGTTAGGTAGCTTAGGCTAGGTTAGGTTAGGTTAGGTAGCTTAGGCTAGGTTAGGTTAGGTTAGTTAGCTTAGGCTTGGTTAGGTTAGGTTAGTTAGCTTAGGCTAGGTTAGGTTAGGTCAGGGTGTTTAATCATGGAGTGCTTTAAGCTACGTTACTTAACCCTGAGTAGAACCAACGACTCATCTCAACTCACCTTCATCTATACACCATTCTGTATAGCCTCACATATTCCCTCTACTGCTACTACTACTACCAAGAGATCGTGTCGCTTCATCATCCCTAGCTAACCTTAACCTCCACCAGTGACCGTAAATAACATGCCATCCCTTAGCCTTTTCTTCACGGCGCAGCTGGGGATGGGCCATTGGAGAGGTCTGTGATATCAAGTGTTGTAACGATCAATTACTCTCAACGACAACAAGCGTCTAGAGCGTATCCTGTTGTTGGTGGGGGTGTGTGGGAGATGTTGGTGGGGGGTGTGGGGAGTGTGAGGGGTGTGTGGGGGGTGTTGGTGAGGTGTGTGGGGAGTGTTGGTGAAGTGTGTGGGTGGAGTGTTGGTGGGGTGTGGGGGTGTTGGTGGGGGTGGGGGAGTGTTGGTGGGGGTGTGTGTGGAGTGTTCTGGGGGTGTGTGGGGAGGTGTTGAGGTGGTGTGTGGGGTTGGTGGGGGGTGTGGGGAGTGTTGGTGGGGGTGTGTGGGGGTGTTGGTGGGGGTGTGTGGGGAGTGTTGGTGGGGTGTGTGGGGGATGTTGGTGGGGGTGTGTGGGGGTGTTGGTGGGGTGTGTGGGTGAGTGTGGTGGGGGTGAGGGGGTGTTGGGGGGGTGTGTGGGAGTGTTGGTGGGGGTGTGTTGGTGGAGGGTGTTGTTGAGTGTTGGCAGGGTGTGTGGGGAGTGTTGGAGGGGTGTGAGGCGGGTGGTGGAGGTGGTGTTGGTGAGGTTGGTGGGTGTGTTGGGGGTGTGTGGGGTGTTGGTGGGGGTGTGGGGGAGTGTTGGTGGGGTGGTGTGAGTGTTGGGGGGGTGTGTGGGTGAGTGTTGGGGGGGTGTGTGGGGGATGGTGGGGTGTGTGGGGTGTTGGTGGAGGTGGTGTGGGGGAGTGTTGTGGGGTGTTGGGGGAGTGTTGGTGGGGTGTGTGGGGTGTTGATGGGGTGTGGGGGTGTGTGGGGGGTGTTGGTGGGGGTGGAGTGTGGTGGGGGTGTGTGGGGGGTGTTGGTGGAGGTGGTGTGGGTGAGGTGGTGTGGTGTGTGGGGGGTGTTGATGGGGTGTGTGGGTGAGTGTGGTGGGGGTGTGTGGGGGTGTTGGTTGGGGTGTGTGGGTGAGTGGTGGGGTGTGTGGGGGTGTTGGCGGGGTGTGTGGTGAGAGTGGGTGGGGTGTGTGGGGTGTTGGTGGGGGTGTGGGTGGAGTGTTGGCAGGGGTGTGTGGGGGGTGTTGGTGGGGGTGTGGGGGGTGTTGGCGGGGGTGTGTGGGGAGTGTTGGTGGGGGTGTGAGTGTGGTAGGGGTGTGCTGGTGGGGGTGTGTTGTGGTGAGTGTTGGTGGGGGTGTGTGGGAGAGTGGGGTGTGTTGGTGGGGGTGTGTTGGTGGAGTGTTGGTGTGGGGTGTGTGGGAGAGTATTGGTGGGGTGTGTTGGTGAGTGTTGGTGGGGGTGTTGGTGAGTGTTGGTGGGGGTGTGTGGGAGTATTGGTGGGGTGTGTGGGAGTATTGGTGGGGTGTGTTGGTGAGTGTTGGTGGGGGTGTGTGGGGAGAATATTGGTGGGGTGTGTTGGAGTATTGGTGGGGGTGTGTTGGTGGGGGTGTGTTGGTGAGTGTTGGTGGGGTGTTGGGAGTGGTTGGTGGGGTGTGTGGAAGTGTGGTGGGGTGTGGGAGAGTGTTGGTGGGGTGTTGGTGGTGTTGGTGGGGTGTGTGGGAGGGTGTGGTGGGGTGTGGGGAGTATTGGTGGGGGTGTGTTGGTGGTGTTGGTGGGGGTGTGTTGGTGAGTGTTGGTGGGGTGTGGAGAGTGGTGGGGGTGTGTTGGAGTGTTGGTGGGGGTGTGTTGGTGAGTGTTGGTGGGGGTGTGTTGGGTGAGTGTGGTGGGGGTGTGGGGAGTATTGGTGGGGGTGTGTTGGTGGGGGGTGTGTTGGTGAGTGTTGGTGGGGTGTGTGGGGAGTGGTGGGGTGTGTTGGAGGTGTTGGTGGGGGGTTGTGTTGGGGTGTGTGGGAGAGAGTATTGGTGGGGTGTGTGGGAGTATTGGTGGGGGTGTGGTGAGGTGTTGGTGGGGGGTGTGTTGGTGGTGTTGGTGGGGGTGTGTGGGAGAGTATTGGTGGGGGTGTGTTGGAGGTTGGGGGGTGTGTTGAGTATTGGTGGGGGTGTGTGGGAGTATTGGTGGGGGTGTGTTGGTGAGTGTTGGTGAGTGTTGGTGGGGGTGTGTGGGTGAGTATTGGTGGGGGTGTGTTGGAGAGTATTGGTGGGGGTGTGTTGGTGGGGGTGTCTGCCACTAGTTCCAGCGGGTAATATAGTTACTGTATTTTACTCCTGAGGTCACCTCGACCCTTTACACGAAATAGTTTCACTACGAAATCTTACAAAAAACGGGTGGGAACTTAAGGGTCACTGATTTCATTAAAGCCACGCCACCATGTGAGACTAATTTGTGATCTCAGTATCTGG
Source organism: Homarus americanus (assembly GCF_018991925.1). Lineage (NCBI taxonomy): Eukaryota > Metazoa > Arthropoda > Malacostraca > Decapoda > Nephropidae > Homarus > Homarus americanus. The sequence continues at coordinate 56,207 of NW_024736324.1, forward strand.
GGTAAATTCTGAATAAAGTTAAACAAAGTTTCCTTTTTTGCTTTACTCTAATAATATCATACATTTTAAGCATCATTGTCGCTGTCACTGTTTGAGCCACTACTGCCATTAGAATCACTGTCACTGTCAGCAGCGTCTACATTGTCACTTTCACTGTGTGTGTGTCCAAGTCTTCTTCATCCGGATTCAGGTGTAGGGGTATTGATGTGGGAAGGAGTGGGCAGGCAGGCACAGACCATCTTCTTCTTCTGTGCCCTCTACTTACCTGCCCTTCTTTCTCCCAGAGTCGTATCCTTGGCGTCACAATAGATGTATCGGATCACAAATAATCGAGGACCTCTTTTGGGGCTGGCAGCTCAGTGCCACACGATGCTAAAAGGTCACCTGCCTCCTTAGAAGTTTGGACGCGATCTGCCACCAGTTTTTTGTTGGTGCCACACTGCCACAGAAGCCGGAGTTATGATCGCTGCCGGTGAGAACATGAAGTGGAATGATGCAGGCTGCTATTTCCTTATCGCATATACTTCGAGAGGTGATGAATTGTCCCATGTCTCAATGACCATGATTCTGGCTACACATAACAAACATAAGTGCAATGTGTGTTTGGGTTGGCTCTAGTCAGTGTATCACTCTTGAAGTCGTCATTATCAACTATGATGACTCCTGGCTTACCCTCAGCAATCTCAATATGACAGTTCAGTGACCGCCTCAGGTCATTTACAATCCAGAAGTCGCGAAGCATCATGACATCATTGTAACTAATATCAAGACCCTCTTTGTGTATCACGGTGACTATCTCCCTACACTTCGTCAATCCATGCAGCATCACAGCGATATTTGTGTAGAACGTACTGGGATTTCCAGTGATGTAGCTTATGAGGATAGATGCAATGCAACGTCCGGTTGGGCTGTCATCGATGGAGGTTTCATTCGGACGCTTCATCCAAGTGATCAGCTTCAATAGAAGTACATTCAAGTCTTCCTTTTTCAACTCGTGGATGAATAGGGGCCAGGGGACAGTTTTCGTGCCGCGGACTTGCTGTTGAAGTAGTGTTGCAACATTCTTCATTAGTTGCTCATCCCTGACCCCCAAGGAGGATATTGCAGCCTCGATGTATGTACCTCCTGCAGCAGTATCATAGACCACCTCACTAGCATTCTTCTGGTTGCGTTCGTGAAACCTGATGTCTTCACCAAATTCTTTGATGGGGTTCTCCTTCAAATACAGGTAGCTTGATTTAACAAATGATTCATGTCCAAAATCTGAAATGATTCGTTTGTAATCAGTCAAAAGACCTTGCGGCGTGCGCATTTCATGGTCTTTGAAGATGACCTGACGTACATGATTTAAGAAAAGAGTCTAACGCCCGTATTATAAAACAACATCTTCCCTTGGAATTAGTTAACTTTACCGCCACACCACCCCGTTAAGTACTGTACTGCGGTGTCTCTCAGGACTCATTTAGTTTAAAACTCGGGTTGAAACACGACGACCCTCTTCAAGGGAAGATGTTGTTTAATAATACGGGCGTGAGCCTCTCGGAGGTTCACTCTTTGAAGATGCTGTGCCGTTTCATCTGTAAGAGGTTTACGATCAAAGACATATTTCCTCCAGCACCAGCGATGATAAAGAATCTCAATTACAAAAGCTATTTCCTTGGTAGTAGTATTATATATCCATTAACATACACAGCCTTTCTCTCAATGTGTGTGTGATCTTCAACAAAAACAGTATGTGATATGAATCTATTCCAGGAATCCTCAGTTGATAAGAGTAGCAACTGTTTGTCACGACTGGGATTCTTCGGACCCGAGCCTTTCATACACCAAACACAACATGTTTTATCGTGTATGCCACCAATGCTTCAGAGGAGTCGTTTAGGGCGTTGGATTTATCCTGGGGGCTATTTTCCACGGCAATGTCTTCTACTTTTGGTTCGATCTCTTTGTCTCTGAGCCGCTCAGCTTGAGCTAACATGCATCCGCTGGACGGTGTTGCATAGCATGAGTTGTGCATGTAAAGCCTCTTCGGGTCCTTCTCCCAATCAACAGAACTATACACCTGCCCAAATTTATCGAGTCCTTGCCCTTTCTTTCATTGAGCTCCATTACTCACGTGTAACGTTGTCTGTACTATCATTTTTATCACATTAAATACCACATTGCAAAAGGCAGTTCATCTCATTGGACTCATTAGCCATTTCGACGGTAAAAGGTGTGTGATGAAGAAGGCCAGGAGCTGCTTGGAGATCTTGTTGGTTGAGTACTTGGTGTGGAAAGAGATTCATGATGCATACGGGTGTCTACTCCCTGGTAATCTCAGGTGCAGCACCCGAAAGAAAGAGAAATATGTTAGGTTTTATCCAGAATATACCCTTTCTAATTTTCTAAATAATATTACGATTTTTTACGATTGGCGGCACTATACGATGGTTGCCATTTTGGATTTGGAGGTGAAGATGGCGCCCACACTAAAAATTCACCACCCCATTAGATTTCTCATCTCAAAATTAGTGGAAAATGGCCCCTTATTCATGATTCTGGTGTACTGTATCTACTTCAAATTTTATCACCGGCCACATGGCGAACTGTTTCGGAATTTGTGCTCCCGCGGAGTTAGCTGACATATTTCAGAGGTACATAGGAGCTAAATCTTGTTTTAATAGTCCCTGGTCCACGAATCAACAGTAAAGCAAAGGTAGGAACATGAAGGTCACGGATTTGATGAAAATGACTGTACTACTGTAGGTGTCTGGGGCGCGACCTGTCTCAATGTCTTTCCTCTTCCTCGCTTCCTTCCTCAATCCTTCCTTGGTTAGGTTAGGTCAGATGAGGTTAGGTTTGGTTTGATTAGATTATGCTAGGTTAGGTTAGGTTAGGCCAGGTTAGATTAGGTTAGGTCAAATCATATTAGGTTAAGTTGGAGCTAATTGTTTACTATAGTCCTATTAAGTTACAGACAGCATCGCCCCTGTAGTCCTTACTTAACCTAACCCAACCCAACCTAACCTAACCTAACCTCGATACTACTGTGATAAAAGTCTTATTGAAACCTTTTTGGTCATCTAATTGGCGGCGGTAAAGACTTTGTTGTGGTTGGTGGGTGAAGTTTGTAATTAAGGAGAAGTTTGGTGATAATATTGGTTTAGACTTGTTAAAGGTGGAATAAACTGACTGAGGAAGAATTACACAACCCAGGAATAAGGAGAAGGTGATGCAGCAGGAGAGAGGAGAGAAGGAGAAGAAAAGAAGGGGGAGAAGAACAATAAATACAAGAAGGAAAAAGAGGAGAAGAAGAAGAAAGAGAAGAGGAAGAGAAGGGAGGAGAAGAAGAAGGGGGAGAAGAAGAAGGGAGGTAAGAGAAGAATAAGAAGAAGGAGAAGGATAAGAAGAAGATGGGGAGAAGAAGAAAAAGGGGGAGAAGGAGAAGGAGAAGAGAAGATTAAGATGAAGCTGAAAAAGATAAAACAGAAGAAGGGGAAGATAATGATGATGAAGAAGATTATAAGGAAGAAGAATAACGGAAAGAAGAGAAAGAAGAAGTAAGAAGACGCCATGAATATCCTCTCATACACTGTGGTTTCATTCTTCTAAATCCTACCTATCCACTCTCTCTCTCTCTCTCTCTCTCGCTTCTCACTTCACTATCTCTCTCCCTCTCAACCCTCTCAACGCCCTCTCTATTCATCTCTCACTCCACTATCTCTCTCCCCTTTTATCCCATCTCCCTCTCTTCTTATCTCCCCTTTGTCCCTCTCACCTGCCCTCTCACCTGCCCTCTCGTCTCATCCCCGTGAAGGCTCGCTATTGGTCACACGTAATAAGATATATATATAGACAAGTAAACTAATTAGTGTTGTTCCAGGTGAGTTCTCCTCCCCAGGGCGGCAAGATGATGACACACCTGCTGGGGAGAGAAGGAGGGGGGTGAGGGAGGGGGGAGAAGGTAGAATGCGTGAGGAGTGAGGCCTTGTGGGATGAGTGTTGAGGGAATGAGGACAGAGAGTCGGGGATGGTAAAGAAGGGCGGGGTAGGGAGGGGGGTGAGGGGTGTTGAGGGACGGAGGGGAGAGGAGGGATGGGAAGGAAGAAGGAAGGGAGGAGGAGGGATGGAAAGGAAGGAATGAAGGAAGAGGGTTAAGGGTGACGGAATGCGAATAGAGGGATGGAGGTACTGTATAGAAGACGGAAAGGAATCAACAATGAAAGGGTAGTGGAAGGGAGAAGAGAAGAGAAGACTACAGCCAGCATCTCCCACTTCACAGAACACAAGGGACCAAAAAATCAACAGGTGTTATTGACAGGTAACCTGACCAACCCTTTCTGCTCTCTTCAACGCAGGGAGACAATACTTCTGTACACCTTTTAATGATATAATTGACGGTATCCAACATAGCTAAGGGATGTATTACTGTGTGTGTGTGTGTGTGTGTGTGTGTATTACCAGGTATATTGGGTGGAATATATTGGTAGAGCGTTTGAAGGAAGGCATATGCGCAGGTATGGCTGAGATTGTGTTTGTGTGGGTATAATAAAAATATTAATAATAATAATAATAATAATAATAATAATAATAATAATAATAATAATAATTAACGGTTTATTGAAAAAGTTTTTCAGCCCGAAGGCTGAAAATATACATTGGACAAAAATGACTTATTACATACAAAGACATGGGGTGGGTGGGTCGTTCAACAAAACCTTTCATAACTGAAAGAAGAAGGAACAATGATTGAGCATGCAAATTATTATAGTTTACAGTTGATGGCCCGGACCTGGTGGTGTGGTGTTCACGTGGTGTAGTAACTCATCCTCGGGTGTTGATATGAAGGACCTCACGTAGTCATGGGGACACCGTGTGGTGTGGGGTGGTGTGACACAGTACCTCACTGCGCGGTGATGTTGTGTTATCCCGTAGTCAGGTGCCTAGCCAGTCGGCCCTTTGTTGTTCCCAGGATGGACAGATTAGTACCTCTTTGTCAGAAGATGGCGGTTCCCAGGGGTGCTTATCTCACTGGTGGGTCGCGGCTTTCACTGGTACTGTCTAGTGCTGAATTCACTGGCTTTAACACTGTTCATCACTGCTCAACACTGATCCCACTTCTTTCGGAAACGAAATTGTCACGCTTGATTATGTAGATATCCCGGTGGTGAGGATGGGTCGGGGGGAGGGAATTCAGGAATGGGCTGACATGACCAAGGGGGAGCAGCTGTTCATCAGCAGAAGCGCCTGAATAGGTCTCGACCCTACGGTGGCCAAGGATGTGTGTGTGTAATAATAATAATAATAATAATAATAATAATAATAATAATAATAATAATAATAATAATAATAATAATAAACGGTTTATTAATAGAGTTGCAGCCGGAGCTGAAAATATACAAACTTACATGTGATTTAGACATAATATACGTTCAATACATTTACAGGGCTGTACAGTACATAAATCAGGAGCTGTTTATTATTTTAACAATAGATGGGGTGGTGCTATTCATATATCTATCAGTGTGGGCTCTTATGGGCTGATTTTATTGTAGTGGCGGACTTTCGCGAGGTGGGCGGGGTACTGCAGGTGGCAGTAGGTGGCGATGACTAGGATGGTGCAGTAGTCCACTGCCAAGCCCTGCTAGTGCGTGGTGGTGGAGGTCACTGAGGGATGGCATTTCGAGGGTGGAGAGAGCGTTGTTGTAGCCGGAGTAGTCTGCACCGAGCATGATTCTGCAAGCCCTCTTCTGTACCTTCTCTAGCCGATGTTGTTGGGGAGAGTTGAGAGAAGACGACCAGGCTGGTGATGCATACGTTAATTTTGGGAGAATAAATGCATTGTAGATAGTCCTCAGCTCTGGCGTGGGCGCCCCAAGTGACCTGAGTCGTCGTAGCATGTGGACTCGGTACGAGGCTGCCATGATAGTGTTGTTTACATTTTTTTTTTTTACGGGTATTAGCCCACCCGGACACAGGTCACCGACCCACATCAGGGCCAGGGGGGCGAAAACGTAATAACAACAATCATAATAATAATAATAATAATAATAATAATAATAATAATAATAATAATAACAATAATAATAATAATAATAATAATAATATTTCAGATAAGTAAAATTTATAATAAAAAATACAAAAATAAAAATAAAATAATAATGATAACAATAATAATAATGAAAACACTGCAATAATCATAATTATAATAATAATAATAATAAGGAACCATAAAGAAATTTAAACAAAAGATCATTAGTGAGAAACGATATACTGTATGTATGTTGTGTTGTCAATAGTAAGAGAAACAATTGAGACCCTGCAATTGTGTGTAAATGAGGCAGAAAGTCAGATCAGCAACTGGGACTTGGTCACAATTTTCGTGATGCCATATGGCAGCAGGGTCTACCATTAGACAACACATTATGCTTCCAATATCTTCCCAGGCTGTAGTACCTTCCTGTTTGGTAGCTGCCTACTACCTACTACTTGCAAAGACTGCATTAACTGGAGAGGATGAGCACCCACTGTGACTGCTGGGGCTTGCACTGGAGTGGTGGTGGTGTTGATGTGCATGACTAAGGTTTTGGTGTGGTTGATGGTGACCTTGTTCTCCGTAGTCCATGCCTGTAGCTTCTCCAGGGTGCCTTGTAGCAATGAGTAGTCCGGTGAGGTGTTGTCCACTGTAACCCCCACAGTGCAGTCATCCACGTACTTCCACCTGTGAGGAGTGTCTGATAGAGCGTCGTTGATCAGGATTAGGAAGCACAGTGGTCCCATCTTGGTCCCCTGGGGAACACCGCAGGTGAGGTGGTGGAACGTGGAGACGCTCACTCAGGAAATCAGTGAGCCATGAGACCAGGTTGGTGGGCAGCCATAGTGCAATGGCCTTGTTGGTAACAGTGCAGTGATCAACAAGGTCAAAAGCCTTCCTGAAGTCAACAAGGGCAACGGCCAGTGATATCTTACGTTTCTCCAGGATTTTGTGCAGAAAATCCGGGATTCTAACTAAGCACTGTGATGTAGAGGATGTCCTCATGTTGCCAAATTACTGTGGATGAATTGACCGATAAACACTAGCAAATGCCCACTCAAAAACAAAGTCTTCACAGAGTAGACTGGGTATGGGGGTAATGGCAACTGGCCTGACGTCACTAGGGGACTGTGGGGTGGTGACCTTGGGGATAGGGGTGACAAATGCGGTTTTCCATTCATTAGGGCATTTGCTTTGTCTGAGAGATGCATTAGTAATGGAACAGAGGGGGGTGGCAAGTTCGACTGCAAGCTTCTTGTAAATTTTGATTGGGAGGTCAATTGTGGTTGTAGAGCGTTTGGATTTAAATTTCAGGAGTTTGTTGGCAATTTCAAATGGTTAAACACTGGGAGGGGGACGGAGTGGGGTCAAGACTGGGTAAGGTATGACATATGGTAGCAAAGTGGTTATTAATTATCTCAGCTGCCTCCTCACTAGGTAAATGTGAGATGAAATGAAGTGTGGGAGACTGACGGTTAAGACCACAGAGATCTTTTACCTTAGAGTACCACTGACCGATGCTGACCTCCTTGAGGCCGTGCACTTTCCTGAGATAATAAGACTTCTTGGCTGACTTGATTTCCCCGATGACTTGGTTACCTAGACTTTTGTATGGGCGGTTGTTGGTGTAGTTTGCCTTGTTGCACTGCTCAATTAGTCTTTTGATACGAGGTTTAATCCACGGGACATCATCGGGGTGGATCCTCAGTGTCTTGGCTGAAAACAAGTGGTGGTAGGCTTTGGTGATAGTGTCCAGGTAATTATCCCACTTGTTCTGCACATCGTCTACCGTGATCACTTCAGTCCAGGGATACCGGGTCACCCATTGTCTGAAACGTCGCATGGCAGAGTCAGGGGTAGGTCGATAAGTGTGTGTGTGTGTGTGTGTGTGTGTGTGTGTGTGTGCTCTGATGGCAGTGATGTTTATTTTTTAATTTTTTTATTTTATTTTATTTATTTTTATTTTTTATTTTTTTTACGTGGATTAGCCCACCCGGGCACAGGTCAATGACCCACATCAGGGCCTGGGGGCGAAAATATAATACTACTACTACTACTACTATTTTTTTTTTTTTTTTTAAATGGCCTCCAGCCTCCCCCAATAGCCATACCTTCGCCACCATTTTATTACCTTAATATTTAATATCCTAATACATAAGTAGCTATCCTAGCTGTGTTGAGTTAGTTGAGCCGCAGATCTATGCGGCATTCAGTGACTGTTGCCTCATAGTCAATATCTGCAACTGTTGTCGGCTTTGGGGCCGATGCTCTCGTTCCCCTGAGGCTGAGCAAAGCCGACCGAAGGAGAGAGAAGGACAGTCGACATCTCATCCAGGCAGTAACATAACTTCTGGGCTGCTGCTTCTGTTTGGATATCACCTCCGCGAGTCTGGCGTAGAAGCATCTTGCACTTGGTCCTATCCCACCAAAGGTTGTGAACACTAGAGGAGTGAAGCTACCTTGATCAACGTTCTGAATTCTCTCCCCGTATTCCCTTATCTTGTCGTTCTCGTTCCTCCTGTGTGCAGCATCGAGAGCTAAGTTACGGTGACATGCGGCCATGGGATCAAAAATCCTGATGTCAAAGAAGTCTCGCTGTCCCCGCGTCCAAAATCCTCGAGCACTGACGTCAACACAGGCTTCGTTAGATGTGTTTGAAGTCCTATGTTGGAAAATCTCACCGTCCAATGGAAGGAGCGTCGGTTCAACCCTGACATCACGGCAGATTTCCTTTCAACATATTTACTGTAAGATACCTTACTTCGTCATGCCTCATGCATATGAAGCCCCCTTTCTTACACACCATGGCGTGATCGACGTCATAGTAAGAGCCACACACGCATTGGGAGGGCAAACCTTCTACTGGCCTACCGTACCTTAGTGCATTGGCATCTGTAGATTCTTGTTTATTTAGACTGAAACCATTTGCCCTTATTGATAACGTAGTTAACCAGTTCAAGGTGCCCACCTCCTGCGCTATAGCTACTTTTTTTTTCAAATTCTCTGGTACCTGCAGCAACAGTTGCTGCAGCTTATCACTTTGGCCGTGCTGTCGTTCTGTCGTAATGGACCTTCGAATCTTATTTACTTCACTGGTATCCACCTCTGTTGCGTTCTGAGCTATTATGTGGTCCGTGAGAGCTGCCGAGAGCTTAACTGAGTTTTGATGTTTCGTGGCAGCAATCTCCTCTGGATTGGTCAATCCCATTCCTCCCAGTCTCGGTGGTAGTGCAAGGAGTGATCTTTCTGCTGGGGTTAAGTGAGGGTGTTTCACTAATTTGGGAATGAAATTGATGTGGATATCTTCTAGAGGGTGGAGGAGGGGTCAGATATCAGGGATAGTGTGCATCAGGTAGTTCCAGCGATGCTTGACTCCATGAGTGAATGCCGCAAAAGCCGCATGTGGCTTTGTGTTAGCAATCTCAGACACAGCTTGGATTTCCCTAGCCCACTCATTCACCTTTCCTGTTACGTACTCGGACTTGAAGTCCGTCGTGCCGATTATTGCGCCTAGGTGTCTTTGGCCATCCTTTGTTATTTTGACCTCACTTCCTTGCCCGTTCATAATGTTCTGGCGTTACAATGAGGAAGGACTTACTGGCGTTTGGGTGGTACCCTATTTGTGGGCCTCGTGATGTTACCAGGTCCCACCACTTTTTGATGTCCTTCACTTTTCCTGCTCCTGTAAGGTCATTAGCATACGCCACGTGCTTGACAGTAGTTGTTTCAAATTTTATTGTCTATACTACTACTACTACTACTACTATCATACTAATAATAATAATAATAATAATAATAATAATAATAATAATAATAAAAACAAAGGACCATAAAAAAATATCAATAGTGAGAAATAATATATGTATGTTGTGTTGTCAAAGTAAGAGAAACAATTGAGACCCTGCAATTGTGTGTAAATGAGGCAGAAAGTCAGATCAGCAACCTGGGACTTGGTCACAATATTCGTGACGCCATATGGCAGCAGGGTCTACCATTTGGACAACACATTATGCTTCCAATATCTTCCCAGGCTGTAGTACCTCCCTGTTTGATAGCTGCCTACTTATATTGGTGATGGTGATGATGGTGGTGGTGATAGCGGTAGTTGTGGTGAAGGTGAGGTAGTGGCACGGGTGGTAATGATTGTGATGGTGGTGGTAGTGGTGATAATGATGATAATGACGATGATAATGACTTTTATGATCATGATGGAGGGGACGATAACAAAACAATAAATAATGACAAAAGCAATCAATTTGAGATTACTATTCCCGGATACATGACAACCAAACACATACACACACACATATTATCGTTTCCAATTAACCTGAGACACGAGAAACAAACAACACCTCCCCAAAAACATTTATTTATTATCATATTTTTCACTCGAATCTACTGATCAGTTATATAGCTTCAAGGTAATCATTAATAGGTAGGGGAAATTATATATATTTCTACCTGTATGTTGTAGTATCAAGACAGCCTCAGGTGGGGAGAGATTTAATTAACCTGTATGACGTGTGTTCAGTTCCATAGGGTGTTAAGGTATTCTTCTTCACGTGACAAGACCACCAGATGTGTTATTTATTACTGTACTACCTGACTGAAATACGTCTTGTACTTACCCTTAGTGAGTGTGGCACAGCGGGTGTTCAGTTGTGGAGGGTATACGTGAGTGCAGGGGGTTCGATGTGCTCTTTGTAAGGTGGTGGTGGTCGCATGAACCTCTGTGTACTGTGGCTGCTCAGGTCTTATTATATACCCTGCGACTAACCCAACCCAACCCAACCCAAGCCAATCTGCACAAACCTACCAAACCCAACCTAACCAGTGACTCTTATTATTACATTATTATTATTATTATTATCTTAACACATAAATACGTTTAAAATACGACTTTATCACTTCAAAGGTTTATTCATTTCATCTAACCAAATTAGTTGATGCTAATGAATGTCCCGCAACCGAATTATCTCTGTGTGGTAAATAGCGTGACCTAATTGTTGAAGTGATACCCTAGTACAGTGACATCACATTATGCATATACATCACTTTAAAGTCCAGATTACACTATATACATCACTATAAACATCAGATTACACTATATACATCATTAAACGTCAGATTACACTATATACATCACTAAACATCAGATTACACTATAAATCATTATAAACATCAGATTACATAGATATACATCACTTTAAAGTCCAGATTACACTATATACATCACTAAACATCAGATTACACTATAAATCACTTTAAACACCAGATTACACTATATACATCACTTTAAACATCAGATTACACTTTCTAAATCAATATAACCATCAGATTACACTATATACATCACTTTAAACATCAGATTACACTTTCTAAATCAATATAACCATCAGATTACACTATATACATCACTTTAAACATCAGATTACACTTTCTAAATCAATATAACCATCAGATTACACTATATACATCACTTTAAACATTATATTACGCTATATACATCACTTTAAACATTATATTACGCTATATACATCACTTTAAACATTATATTACGCTATATACATCACTTTAAACATTATATTACACTATATACATCACTTTAAACATTATATTACACTATATACATCACTTTAAACATTATATTACACTATATACATCACTTTAAACATTATATTACACTATATACATCACTTAAACATTATATACACTATATACATCACTTAAACATTATATACACTATATACATCACTTTTAAACATTATACACGCTATATACATCACTTTAAAACATTATATTACGCTATATACATCACTTTAAACATTATATTACGCTATATACATCACTTTAAACATTATATTACGCTATATACATCACTTTAAACATTATACATGCTATATACATCACTTTAAACATTATATTACACTATATACATCACTTTAAACATTATATTACACTATATACATCACTTTTAAACATTATATATTACACTATATACATCACTTTAAACATTATATTACACTATATACATCACTTTAAACATTATATTACGCTATATACATCACTTTAAACATTATATTACGCTATATACATCACTTTAAACATTATATTACACTATATACATCACTTTAAACATTATATTACGCTATATACATCACTTTAAACATTATATTACACTATATACATCACTTTAAACATTATATTACGCTATATACATCACTTTAAACATTATATTACACTATATACATCACTTTAAACATTATATTACACTATATACATCACTTAAACATTATATTACGCTATATACATCACTTTAAACATTATATTACGCTATATATACATCACTTTAAACATTATATTACTATATACATCACTTTTAAACATTATATTAGACTATATACATCACTTTAAACATTATATTACGCTATATACATCACTTTAAACATTATATTACGCTATATACATCACTTTAAACATTATATTACGCTATATACATCACTTTAAACATTATATTACTATATACATCACTTTAAACATTATATTACGCTATATACATCACTTTAAACATTATATTACGCTATATACATCACTTAAACATTATATTACTATATACATCACTTAAACATTATATTACACTATATACATCACTTTAAACATTATATTACGCTATACATCACTTAAACATCAGATTAAAACATGTATTATCATCAATATCAAATTATTCATTGCATTGTATACATTTCACTCTCTCACACACACACACACACCTCATCTCCCCTGCTATCCCATATTTCATAATTTATCATTATTTACTCTCCTCATTCAATCTGCGTGTCCGCCCTCCGTATTGTTCATTATCTCCTCTCTGTCTCACCCTCTCCTCCTCCTTCACCCTCCTCTCACCTCACCCTCGCCGACTGCTGAGATTATTGCAGCGTTCAACATAGTGTATTAAACTGCTTGGTAGGATTTCGTTACGTTTACATTATGGCTTAAAGTTTGGGGTTGTGGGGGTGAGGACTGTGGGGTGAGGGGTTGGGGGTGAGGGGTTGTGGGGGGTGAGGGTTGGGGGTGAGGACTGTGGGGGTGAGGACTGTGGGGTGAGGACTGGGGGAGGGACTGTGGGGGGTGAGGATCTGGGGGTGAGGACTGTGGGGGTGAGGATCAGGGGGAGGGATTGTGGGGGTGAGGGTTGTGGGGTGAGACTGTGGGGGGTGAGGACTGTGGGGGATGAGGGTTGTGGGGGGTGGAGGACTGAGGAGACTGGGGTGAGGGCTGGGGGTGAGGACTGGGGGTGAGGTTGTGGGGTGAGGGTCGGGGGTGAGGACCTGGGGTGGGGAGGGGACTGTGGGGGAGGACTGTGGGGGTGAGGACTGTGGGGGGTGAGGACTGTGGGGGTGAGGGATCTGGGGTAGGAGGACTGTGGGGGTGAGGACTGTGGGGTGAGGGTTGTGGGGTGAGGACTGTGGGGTGAGGGTTGTAGGTTGAGGACTGTAGGGGGTGGGGAGGGGTTGTGGGGGTGAGGACTGTGGGGGTGAGGGTTGTGGGGGTGAGGACTGTGGGGGGGTGGGAGGACTGTGGGGATGAGGACTGTGGGGGTGAGGACTGTGGGGGTGAGGACTGGGGGTGAGAGTTGGGGGTGAGGGACTGGGGGTAAGGACTGTGGGGGTGAGGACTGTGGGGTGAGGACTGGGGAGGACTGTGGGGGTGAGGCTGTGGGGGTGAGGACTGTGGGAGGTGAGGACTGGGGGTGAGGACTGTTGGGGTGAGGGTTGTGGGGTGAGGACTGTGGGGTGGAGGACTGGGGGTGAGGACTGTGGGGTGAGGACTGTGGGGGGTGAGGACTGTGGGGTGGGAGGGGTTGGGGAGGAGGACTGTGGGGGGTGAGGACTGTGGTGGTGAGGACTGTGGGGTGAGGACCGTGGGGTGAGGGACTGTGGGGGGGTGAGGACTGTGGGGAGGACTGTGGGGATGAGGACTGTGGGGTGGGAGGACTGGCTGAGGACTGTGGGGTGAGGACTGTGGGGTGAGGTTGTGGGGTTGAGGACTGTGGGGGTGAGGACTGTGGGGGGGAGGACGGGACTGTGGGGGTGAGGGTTGTGGGGCTGAGGACTGTGGGGTGAGGACTGTGGGGGTGGGAGGTTGTGGGGAGGACTGTGGGGTGAGGACTATGGGGGTGAGGACTGTGGGGTGAGGACTGTGGGGTGAGGACTGTGGGGTGAGGGGTTGTGGGGATGGGAGGAGGTGGGGGTGAGGACTGGGGAGGTGAGGGACTGTGGGAGGACTTGGGGGGGTGAGGGTTGTGGGGAGGAGGTGGGAGGTGAGGAGGGGGGGAGGGAGGGGCTGTGAGGGAGGGGTGGGGGAGGAAGGTAGAGGGAGGGGTGGGGAGGAGGTGGGTCAGGAGGGAGGGGGTGGGGAGGAGGTGGGTTGTGAGGAGGGGTGTGGGGAGAGGGGCTGGGGAGGGGAGGTGGGGGAGGGAGGGGTAGGGAGGGGAGGGGTGGGGGAGGGAGGTGGGGCTGGGGGAGGGGAGGGGTGTGAGGGAGGGGGCAGAGGGAGGGGTGGGGTGGGGGGAGGGAGGTGGGGTGGGGAGGGAGGGGTGTGGGGGGAGGGAGGGTTGTGGAGGGAGGGGGTGTGGGGAGGAGGTGGCTGTGAGGGAGGGGTGGGGAGGGGAGGATGGGGAGGGAGGGGTGTGGGGGAGGGAGGTGGGTGGGGAGGGAGGGGGTGTGGGGGAGGAGGTGGGTTGTGAGGGAGGGGGTGTGGGGGAGGGAGGGGTTGTGAGGAGGGGTGGGGGAGGGAGGTGGGTTGTGGGAGGGAGGGGTGGGGAGGGAGGTGGAAGAGGAGGAGGTGTGGGGGAGGGAGGTGGGTTGAGGGAGGGGTGGGGAGGAGGTGGGTTGGGGAGGGAGGGGTGTGGGGTTAGTGGTAGTGGTGAGGTATTTGGTATGTTGATTGATGTTCGTTAGTCATATATATAAATCATACACACACACACACACACACACATACACACACACACACACGTGTTTATGTGTGTGTGTGTGTATGTGTGTGTGTGTATGTGTGTGTGTCTATTATGGTTGTTCTTAAGGGGAGTTTAAGGTACAAGCCAGATCTCACAAGTGGATCTAATTAGCGGTGTATTAGGCAAATTAGGTAACTTGTGCCGCTCCTCCCTGGCTATCCCCCACAACAGTCCTGCCCATTACGTATGCAAATGAGCTTCATTATCATATTGATGACCAGCGGCCCCGAGTGTCGCTTTTTTTTTATTATTTGCTGTTTTGTACATAAGTTGTGACTCGCTCAGATGGTTCAAGTTCTGGGAATGGTGGTGAATATATACAGCTTTAATAGGGTGATATACCTGCCGAGAACGATAGGAGGCAGGACATTGGATGCGGTAATAGCGTGTAATCCAGGTGAACCATAACGCCCCAGGTGTGTTATGACGTCATTTGATCAGGTATTAATCCGTTGTTGTTGTTGATGTTGATGAATGGTGATGTTGTTGTTGATGAATGGTGATGTTGATGTTGATGAATGGTGATGTTGATGTTGATGAATGGTGATGTTGATGTTGATGAATGGTGATGTTGATGTTGATGAATGGTGATGTTGATGTTGATGAATGGTGATGTAGATGTTGATGAATGGTGATGTTGATGTTGATGAATGGTGATGTTGATGTTGATGAATGGTGATGTTGATGTTGATGAATGGTGATGTTGATGTTGATGAATGGTGATGTTGATGCTGATGAACGGTGATGTTGATGTTGATGAATGGTGATGTTGATGTTGATGAATGGTGATGTTGTTGTTGATGAATGGTGATGTTGATGTTGATGAATGGTGATGTTGTTGTTGATGAATGGTGATGTTGATGTTGATGAATGGTGATGTTGATGAATGGTGATGTTGATGAATGGTGATGTTGATGTGATGAAATGTGATGTTGATGAATGTTGATGTTGATGAATGGTGATGTTGATGTTGATGAATGGTGATGTTGATGTTGATGAATGGTGATGCTGATGTTGATGAATGGTGATGTTGATGTTGATGAATGGTGATGTTGATGTTGATGAATGGTGATGTTGATGTTGATGAATGGTGATGTTGATGTTGATGAATGGTGATGTTGATAAAATGAATGGTGATGTTGTTGATGAATGGTGATGTTGATAAAATGAATGGTGATGTTGATGTTGATGAATGGTGATGTTGATGCTGATGAATGGTGATGTTGATGTTGATGAATGGTGATGTTGTTGATGAATGGTGATGTTGATGAATGGTGATGTTGATGTTGATGAATGGTGATGTTGATGTTGATGAATGGTGATGTTGATGTTGATGAATGGTGATGTTGATAAAATGAATGGTGATGTTGTTGTTGATGAATGGTGATGTTGATGTTGATGAATGGTGATGTTGATAAAATGAATGGTGATGTTGATGAATGGTGATGTTGATGTTGATGAATGGTGTTGATGAATGGTGATGTTGATGTTGATGAATGGTGATGTTGATGTTGATGAATGGTGATGTTGATAAAAATGAATGGTGATGTTGATGTTGATGAATGGTGATGTTGATGTTGATAAATGATGATGTTGATGAATGGTGATGTAGTATCTACAGTAGGTGTTTATTATGATGTCCCGAGGCCATGTTACAGAGCATCTTGGGTGGATATATCTATTGTATTCTTACATAATTATTACAGTTATAGAAGAGGGTATATTGAGGTATTTTATACGTTGTTATTAACTATATCAGCGTAACAGGACATCTCGGCCTACTTTACTGTATCCTGTTTCCACTGTTCCTGTATTGACATATAAACACGGCCAAATTAATGATAAACAGACAAGTGTTTCTGTAATACTGAAATATTCGAGTACTGTAACACTGAAGTAACACAAAATAATCCTATGTTCTGTAATCCAGTGATACTGTATTGCTGTAGTGTTGTATAAACGTCGCCTCATTCACAGAAAGTTACATACAGACGAAAGCAGAAAAATGAAGGTATAGTTTGCAAGGTCATCTGTGAGCTGTAAACAAGACATAGTAATAAAGGTATTGCTTACAACGTCATCTGTGAACTGTAAACAAAACATAAGGATTGTAAAGGTGTTTGTACAGGTAATTAGGGTTTGTTTGTGTTATGGTGAGTAGGTAATGGTGGTCAGGTAGTGGAGGGGAAGGTGAGGGGAGGTGAGTGATTTTGACTTTATGATCGTGTGTGTGTGTGTGTGTGTGTGTGTGTGTGTGTGTGTGTGTGTGTGTGCAGCCACACACAGGGTGGTGAAATGCGTCTAGTGTGGCAGCATTATGTTAGTGTTAAGGTGCAAGCACTGCTTGCTCCCTTTCGCTTTCACCTGCCGCCGCTGACTAGCCCTCATGGCGAACAGGAAAGCAACTTGCATAAGTCTTCCCCTGTCAGTACACAGCCTCCCCACCATCAAGACTCCTGTTATGCCTCCTCGTGGCATCACACGGTGACTGGGTGCCTCGTGGGCCCAGGTTAAATCAGCAGGGGATCTCGGAGCAGCAGTGGGCCCCAGAGGGACGGCGCATAGGCCCACTGGTGTAGGCAGAAGATGTGACCGCCATGGAAACCCAACGACTACACCGGCGGACAAAGGCAATGCCTGATGGACAGGCCACTAAGGCGAAACCCAACAAACTGGTCTATCGGCACAACATTGAGACTCTCCCTCTCCCAGTCGTTGCAACACTTGCACCACTGGATCAGGAAAAGGGAGAGCCAAGGTGTGTGGTTGCAGCCTACGCTCC
Organism: Homarus americanus; assembly: GCF_018991925.1. Lineage (NCBI taxonomy): Eukaryota > Metazoa > Arthropoda > Malacostraca > Decapoda > Nephropidae > Homarus > Homarus americanus. The sequence goes on from NW_024736324.1 coordinate 74,027, forward strand.
TGCCTCACCACATAAATCAACTCTCGCACAGCCATCATCCAGTTCATCATACCTCTCATCATCATCAAAACCCCTATACCCCCAAAAGTCCTATGGTGACAGACGAGTGGCGACGGGGACAGGCGGAGATGACTGCCGGGAGTTTCTAGTCATATCTCTGCACATGGGCGGCACAGATAAGATGGTCGTTTATGCACTGTGATCTAGGCAGCAGTGCAATCCGGTCCTGTCTGTGCAACTGAGCAGCCCTTTCGGGGACCCACTCTGCTCACCCCACATGGGTAGGGGACTAGAAAAGGTGCCCTAAACATAGCCTGCCTAGAAACCTAACCTGACTGGGGAACCGCACCCAGTAAGGTCATCCTTATGTGGTCGAAAACACAATCAAAATCACAGATCCAAACAAAACAAAACTATACAACCTCTTATGGTCGCTGCATGGAATGTCATGACCCTTCTGGATACTGGCACAAATGAGCGTCCTGAAAGAAGAACTGTCCTTGTGGCAAAAAAGCTGGCTATGTATAACATCGACATAGCAGTCATCAGTGAGTCCCGGCTCCCATATGAGGGTCAACTCACAGAACGGGGGTCTGGCTACACCTTCTGGATGGGTAAGCCTGTTACGGAGAGAAACAGCGTTTATTGAGTTGGCTTTGCCTTCCGCCAACGCATCCCACACAGACTATTGGGATCAACGAGCGCCTCATGACGCTTCGAGTCCCACTGAATCACTCACGTCATGTCTTCTTCATCAGTGCATGCGCCCCAACACTGGATGCAGAGGATGACATCAAGGAGGCCTTTTACTCCAACCTCGACAAAGTGCTATCCTCTATCCCCAGAAAAGACATTGGCGACTTCAATGTCAGAGTTGGCAGAGATGATAACATTTGGTAGGGAACCATAGGAAGAAATGGACGAGGCAAGTGTAATCCTAACGGCCTACTCCTCCTCCCCTCACCTGGAAGACGATTACTCCACATCGTAACGCTTGGAGGAGCATCTCACGAGAAGGTGTCAATGCTTTCGAGTTAGCCCGACTGCAAACCAAGGCAGACAAGCGCCAACGCCGGAAAGACACCGCCAATGCCCCTCCCGCAGTAGATGGAGCCCTCCACATGTGCAACGGATGTGAACGACCCTGCAGGTCCCGTATCGGCCTCTTTAGTCACCTCAAAACTCACCAACCTAGGTGACATCCCTAATAACTCATATCATTGTATCGTAGCTGGATGATCGTCATACTCGATTCTTGGTGACAGCAAAGTAGTAGTACTAGTAGTAGTGTGTGTGTGACTATCTTTTTCCTCACCCTCTCTCACACTCACTTCAGGACCTTAAAAGCAAATTTACTCTTTACACTGGTCTTATAAGTAAAATCATATCCACTTAACGGTCTTATAGGTAAATTTGCACTCACTTTACGGCCTTAGAAATCAAGTCCCACTTTATACGATTGTTTTATTGCATTTAAGTAGATCATCGATTCACAACAACAATAAGGTGTCAGAGTACAATACAAATTATAAGTGTTAAGTGAGCGGCGTCTATAACTTACTAGTGTTAAGTGAGCGGCGTCTATAACTTACTAGTGTTAAGTGAGCGGCGTCTATAACTTACTAGTGTTAAGTGAGCGACGTCTATAACTTACTAGTGTTAAGTGAGCAGCGTCTATAACTTACTAGTGTTAAGTGAGCGGCGTCTATAACTTACTAGTGTTAAGTGAGCGGCGTCTATAACTTACTAGAGTGCGGCGTCTACAACTTACTAGTGAGCGGCGTCTATAACTTACTAGTGAGCGGCGTCTATAACTTACTAAGTGCGGCGTCAGCCAACTACTAGTGTTAAGTGACGGCGTCTGCCTGCTTACCCCAGTGAGCGGCGTCTGTAACACTGAGTGTTAAGTGAGCGGCGTCTACCAACTTACCAGTGAGTAGCGTCTATAACTTACTAGTGAGCAGCGTCTATAACTTACTAGTGTTAAGTGAGTGGCGTCTATAACTTACTAGTGAGCGGCGTCTATAACTACTAGTGTTAAGTGAGGCGGCGTCTGCCTGAGAGCGGCGTCATAACTTACTAACTACTAGTGAGCGGCGTCTATAACACTAGTGAGCGGCGTCTATAACTAGTGCGCGGCGTCTATAACTTACTAGTGCGCGGCGTCGCTTACTAGTGTTAAGTGAGCGGCGTCTATAACTTACTAGTGAGCGGCGTCTATAACTTACTGGTGTTAAGTGAGCGGCGTCTATAACTTACTTACAGTGAGTGGCGTCTATAACTTACTAGTAGGCGGCGTCTATAACTTGCCGAAAGGTAATTGGCGTCTATAACTTACTAGTGAGCGGCGTCTATAACTTACTAGTGAGCGGCGTCTATAACTACTAAGGCGGCGTCTATAACTTAGTGAGCGGCGTCTATAACACTGGTGAGCGGCGTCTATAACACCAGTGAGCGGCGTCTACTGAGTGTTAGTGAGTGGCTACCAACTTACTAACTACTAGTGTTAAGTAGGCGGCGTCTATAACTTACTAGTGTTAAGTGAGCGGCGTCTATAACTACTAGTGTTAGAGTGAGCGGCGTCTATAACTTACTACGTTAAGTGAGCGGGTGAGCGGCTAACTTACTAGTCTATAACTTACCAGTGAGCGGCGAGTGAGCGTCTATAACTTACGTCTATAACTTACTAGGCGGCGTCTATAACTACTAGTGAGCGGCGTCTATAACTTTACTAGTGAGCGGCGAGTGAGCGGCGTCTATAACTTAAGTGAGCGGTGTTAAGTGAGCGGCGTCTATAACTGGTGAGCGGCGTCATAACTTACTAGTGTTAAGTGAGTGGCGTCTATAACTTAAGTGAGCGGCGTCTATAACTTACTGGTGTTGAAGTGGCGTCTATGTTAGTGAGCGGCGTCTATAACTTACTAGTGAGCAGCTATAACTTACTAGTGAGCGGCGTCTATAACTTACTAGTGCGCGGCGTCTATAACTTACTAGTGCGCGGCGTCTATAACTTACTAGTGAGCGGCGTCTATAACTTTTAGTGAGGCGGCGTGAGCGGCGTCTATAACTTACTAGTGAGCGGCGTCTATAACACGTCTATAACTTACTAGTGAGCGGCATCTACCAACTTCTGCAGTGAGCGGCGTCTGCAACTTACCAGTGAGCGGCGTCTATAACTTACTAGTGAGCGGCGTCTATAACTTACTAGTGAGCGGCGTCTATAGCTTACTGAAGTGACGCGTCTATAACTTACCGGCGTCTAGCGTCTATAACTTACTGGCGGCGTGAGGTGGCGGCGTCTAACTTAGTGAGCGGCGTCACTTACTAGTGTTAAGTGAGCGGCGTCACCTATAACTTACTAGTGAGCGGCGTCTATACTGGTGGACGGCGTCTATAACTAGTGAGCGGCGTCTATAACTTACGTGAGCGGCGTCTATAACTACTAGTGAGCGGCGTCTATAACTTACTAGTGCGTCTATAACACTAGTGAGCGGCGTCTACCAACGCATCTACTAGTGACCGGCGTCTATAACTTACTAGTGACCGGCGTCTATAACTTACTAGTGAGCGGCGTGCAAGCACTGGTGAGGCGTCTATAACACTGGCGGCGCGGCGTCTACTTAACTTACTAGTGAGCTGGCGTCTATATGGCAACTAGTGAGCGGCGTCTATAACTTACTAGCAGGCGCGTCTATGAGCAATAATGACGGCGTCTATAACACTATAGTGAGCTAGTGCGTGAGCGTCTATAACTTGCTAGTGAGCGGCGTCTATAACTTACTAGTGAGCGGCGTCTAACTAATAACTACAGTGAGCGGCGTCATAACTTACTAGTGAGCGGCGCTAAGCGTCACTAATGAGCGGCGTCTTACTAGTGACTATAACTAGTGAGCGGCGTCCCCAGTGAGCGGCGTCTATAACTTACTGGTGAGAGCGGCGTAGTGAGCGGCGTAACTTACAACGCAGGCGGCGTCTATAACTTACTAGTGAGCGGCGTCTATAACTTACTAGTGAGCGGCGTCTATAACTTAGTGGTAGTGGCGTAGTGGCGTCTAATAGTGAGCGCGTCTATAACTTAGTGTGCGTCTCCTTGGTGTGGGGTGTTAGAGTCTTGTTATTACTTACATATATCTACTGGTGAGGCATGTTGGCCGAGTGAACGTCCGCAGTCGTGTGTGTGTGTGTGGTGTGTGTGTGGGGGGTTAGGGTGTATGTGTGTGTGTGTGTGTGATTCGAAGCGGTGGCAGAGTGGGGGGTGACTGTGTGGAGATGGCCTTAAAGGCAGGGGGGGTGGTTGGCTGTGGCTGTGGGGGGCGTGCTTGGTTGCTGTATCGGGGGTCTCTGGATTGTGGGAGAGAGAGCCCTCCCCCCCCTCGAAGATGAATGATGTGCGCCATTAAATATATTGGTTATGGATTCGTCGTGCCATTAACATCAAGAAGGATGACCCATTCGCTGATTAGGAGTTGTCTGGTGATTAGGGATTGAACTGGTGATTAGGGGCTGTACTTGTGATTAGGGGTTGAACTGGTGATTAGGGATTGAACTGGTGATTAGGGGCTGTACTGGTGATTAGGGTTGAACTGGTGATAAGGGATTGTACTGGTGACTAGGGGCTGTACTGGTGATTAGGGGTTGAACTGGTGATTAGGGGTTGTACTGGTGATTAGGGGCTGTACTGGTGATTGGTGGGTTGTACTGGTGATTAGGGGCTGTACTGGTAGGGGCTGTACTGGTGATTACGGGCTGTACTGGATTAGGGGTTGTACTGGTGATTAGGGGTTGGACTGGTTATTAGGGATGGTACTGATGATTAGGGGCTGTACAGGTGATTAGGGGCTGTACAGGTGATTAGGGGTTGTACTGGTGATTAGGGATGGTACTGATGATTAGGGGCTGTACTGGTGATTAGGGTCTGTACTGGTGATTAGGGGCTGTACTGGTGATTAGGGATGGTACTGATGATTCGGTTAGGTTAGGTTAGGTTAGGTTAGGTTAGGTTAGGTTGGGTTAGGGTTATGTTATGTTATGTTATGTTAAGTTAGGTTAGGTTAGGTTAAGGTAGGTTAGGTTATGTTGTTGTGTTGTTAGGTTAGGTTAAGTTAGGTTAGGTTAAGGTAGGTTAGGTTAGTTTCTGCCTGAGGTGTTTGTAATGGAAGTGGCAATGATGTGTAGGGAAGGTTCAGTCCGGCGGTAAATTGGAGCAGTCCTTCAATTTGGCCCACAGGAGGTCCTTTTAAAATGATACATACATACATGCCACGATATAACTTTGTTCATTCTTAATCTCTTTCTATTATCACCCCCATTGCCCAATGCCCATACCTCCCATCCTCTCCTAATCCCATTCCCACTCTCCCATCACCCTATTCCCCCCTCACCCCACTCCCTCAACCCCACCCCACCCCCCCACCCTCACCCCTCTCACCCCACTCTCCCATCACCCCTACCCCCTCACCCCACCCCTCACCCCACTCTCCCAGCAGCCCACTCCCCTTACCCCACCCCCTCACCCCACTCTCCCATCACCCTACTCCCCCTCACCCCACTCTCCCATCACCCTACCCCTCAATCCACTCCCCTCACCCCCTCTCCCATCCCCCCCCTCTCCCCCCCCTCACCCCCCCCTCACCCCTCTCCCATCACCCCTACTCACCCCTCTCCCCCTCACCCCCTCTCCCCAGCCCACTCCCCTCAACCCACTCCCCCACCCCCTCTCCCATCACCCTACTCCCCTCAACCCCCCCTCACCCCACTCCCCATCACCCTCTCCCTCTCCCCACTCCCCCATCACCCTCTCCCTCACCCCACTCTCCCATCCCACCCACCCCTCCCCTCCCCACCCCTCTCCCCTCTCCCATCACCCCCTCCCTCACCCCACTCCCTCACCCTCCCCCTCCCACCCCACTCTCCCATCACCCCCTCCCCCTCATCCCACTCTCCCATCACCCTACCTTACCCTCACCCCACTCTCCCATCACCCCTCACTCCCCTCACCCCACTCTCCCATCACCCCTCCCCCTCACCCTACCCCCCTCACCTCCCACTCTCCCCCCTCACCCCTCCCCCCTCACCCCTCCCCTCACCCCCTCCCCTCCCCCACACCCCTCCCCCCCCCTCACCCCCCCCCCCTCCCCCCCACCCTCTCCCCCACTCCCTCACCCCACCCTCTCCCTCACCCCACCCCCTCACCCCACTCCCCCTCACCCCACTCTCCCATCACCTCCCCCCTCACCCCACTCTCCCATCACCCCTCCCTCCCCCCCCCCCACACGACCCCTTCTTCTCATCTCACTTTCACCCTCGCCATCTCCCCATCTTCCCCCACCTCCCATGCCTCCCCTCACCCTAATCCTTCCTCCTCCTACTCACCTCCCCCACCTTTCCCTCACCTGTACTTCCTGTCTCCCCACCTCCCAATCTCACAGCGTCTCCCTCCCCTCCCTCCCCCTCTCTCTCTCTCTCTCTCTCTCTCTCTCCCCTTGAAGTGTCATCCTCCCTACAATTCTCTGGCGACACTCAACGCTCTTCTCCCCAGGGTTTATCCAACATCACATTCCGGAAAACCTATCACGGCCCACACTTTCTCTCCCTCTCCCTCTCTCCCCTTTTCCCCTCCCTCTCTTTCCCCCATTTCCCTCTCTCCCCCTTTCCCTTTCTTCCCTCTTTCTCTCTCTCCCCTTTCCTTCTCTTCCTCTCCCTTTCCTTTCTCCCTCCCCCTCCCTCTTCCCTGCCCTTCCTCCTTCATTCCCCAAATTTTCTCTTTTGTTCTCTTTCTTTCACCTTTCTTTTTCCAACTCTCTTTCTCTCTTCCTCTCTCTCTCTCTCCTTCCCTCCTTCGTCTCCTTCCATTCCCTTCTCATTCCCTTTTCTCCCTTTTATTCTCTTCCTCTCACCTTTCATTCCTTTCTTTTCCCCTTTCTTTCTTTCTTTCTTTTCCTTCCCTCTCTTCTCCCATCTCTCCCTCTCCCTCTCATACTCCTTCTCTTCCTTTCACCTTTCATACCCTCCCCTTTTCCCTCTGTTTCTCTTCCTTCCTCTCCCCTCCTCTCTCTCTCTCCTCCTCCCTCTCCCATCCTCTCCCCTCTGCCCTCCCTCTCTCCCCTCCCCTCTCTCCCCTCTTGGTTAGCATGGCAAATATGTTGATGGTCAAGATATTTAAATATATCCAGAAATTTCCAAGTATTTGACTAGAGTGTGGGAGGGAGGGAGTGTGGGAGGAAGGGAGGGGGAGGGAGTATAGGAGTGTGGGAGGGAGTATAGGAGTGTGGAGGGGGTGGGGAGTGTGGGAGGGAGTAGGGAGGTGGGAGGGAGTATAAGGAGAGGGAGGGGTGGGAGGGAGTATAGGGAGTGGGAGGGGTAGGAGGTGGGAGGAGAAGGAGTGTAGGGGAGTATAGGAGTGTGGGGGAGTATAGGAGTGGGAGGGAGTATAGGAGGTGGGAGGGAGTATAGGGTGGGGAGGGAGTATAGGGAGTGGGGAGGAGTGTTGGAAGGATTGTGGGAGTGTAAGGAGTGAGGGAGGGAGTATATGGAGTGTGGAAAGGAGTGTAGGGAGTATAGGGAGTGTGGGAGGGAGTGAGGGAGGAAGTATAGGGGGTGTGGGAAGGAGGGTAGGGAGTATAGGGAGTGTGGGAGGAAGTGTGGGAGGGAGTATAGGGGGTGTGGGAAGGAGGGTAGGGAGTATAGGGAGTGTGGGAGGAAGTGTAGGGAATGAGGGAGGGTGTAGGGATCAAGGGAAGGGTGATGGAACACACACACACACACACACACACACACACACACACACACACACACACACACACTATCTCTTCCTCCCTCACCTGGTTCACAAATAGGGTGGTGGACGAGTGGAACAAGCTTAGTAACTTTGTAGTAAGTGCTGGAACGCTGGAAAGTTTCAAACGGAGGCTGGATAGATTCATGGATGATAGAGAGTGGTAGTAACTCTCGACAGGAGCTGCCATGCATAGGCCAACCGGCCTATTGCACACTCCTTATTTTCTTATGTTCTTATGTTCATTACCTGCCGCTGCCTCCCTCACAGGTGTTCCAGGAGATCATCAACAAGATCACATATGTGACCCACCAATCACATATATAACCCACCAATCACACATGTAATCCACCAATCACATATATGACCCACCAATCACACATATTGACCACCGTAGGGCAAGACCTATTCAGGCGATGCTCCGCAGCTGCTCCCCCTTGGCCAATGTCGGCCCATTCCCCAAGTCCCTCTCCCCGACCCATCCTCACCACCGGGATATCAACATAATACAAAAGTGACAATTTCGTTTCGGAAAGAAGTGGGACCAGTGTTAAACAGTGATGAACAGTGCTTAAGCCAGTGAATTCAGCAATAGACAGTACCAGTGAAAGCCGCGACCCACCAGTGAGATAAGCACCCCTGGGAACTGACCGCCATTTTCTGACAAGGAGGTACTAATCTGTCCATCCTGGGAACAACAGAGGGCCGACCGGCTAGGCACCTGACTACGGGATAACACAACATCACCGCGCAGTGAGGTACTGTGCCACACCACCCCACACCACACGGTGTCCCCATGACTACGTGAGGTCCTTCATATCAACACCCGAGGATGAGTTACTACACCACGTGAACACCACACCACCTGGTGTCTCCATGACCAGCCCAGGTCCGGGCCATCAACTGTAAACTTTAATAATTTGAATGTTCAATCATTGTTCCTTCTTCTTTTAGTAATGAAAGTTTTGTTAAACGACCCACCCACCCCATGTCTTTGGATGTAATAAGTCATTTTTGTCTAATGTATATTTTCAGCCTTTCGGGCTGCCGATTTTTTCAATAAACCGTTAATTAATATTATTATTATAATAATAATAATAATAATAATAATAATAATATTATTCTTATTATTATTATTATTATTATTATTAATCACGTATATGACCGACCAATCACATATACACTGTATAATATATATGACTCACCAATCACATATGTGACCCACTGATCACACATAAGACCCAACATTCACATATATGACCCACTAATCACTTATTTAATGCCACCAGTCACATATATGACCCACCATCCACATATATAACCCACTAATCACATATTTAAGCCACCAATCACATATACAGCCCACCAATCACATCTATGACTCACCAATCACATATATGACACACTAATCACATATATAACCCACAAATCACATATAAAACCCACTAATTACATATATAACCACCAATCACATATACTGCCCACCAATCACATATATGACCCACTAATCACATATATGACCCACCATTCACATATATGACCCACTAATCGCATATAAAACCCACTAATTACATATATAACCACCAATCACATATACTGCCCACCAATCACATATATAACCCACTAATCACATATTTGACCCACCAATCACATACACATGATATACCAGCACACGATAACTGCCAGACCTACACTTTGACAGGAGTGTGAGGAGGTGGTGGTGGAGTAAGAGTGTGAAGTGGTGGTGGTGGAGTAGGAGTGTGAGGTGCTGGAGTAGAAGTATGAGGCGGTGGTGGAGTTGGAGTGTGAGGAGGTGGTGGTGGAGTGGTATGAGATGTTGGTGGTGGAGTAGGAATGTGAGGTGGTGGTGGAGGAGTTGGAGTGAGGAGGTGGTGGTGGAGTAGGAGTGTGAGGAGGTGGTGGTAGAGTAAGTGTGAAGTGGTGGTGGTGGAGTTGAGTGTGAGTGGTGGAGGTAGAAGTATAATAAATAATAATAATTTACTGGTTTATTGAAGAGCTTGCAGCCAGAAGGCTGAAAATACAGTTACATATTTGGGAATGGGTTTCGAATTACAAATAATATACAAGTAACATAAGTGACACAAATAAGATATATAATAACTAGATGGGGAAAAGCTCAAACTACAGTTCATTTCAACATAGTGACAGTGCAAGGAGTAGTGTTTACTGGGGTGAATACACTGGTTTATTACAGTTATTGATAATTTTACAATGGTTGGGACTGGGCTGTTCTTATAGCGATCAGTTCGTGCACGTATGGGCTGGATGCGGTTGTGGTGTCGAACAGCAATTCTCAGGCTAGGGATCTCAGGTGGTAAGTAGGAGCCGGTGTCGAGGATGGTGTAGAAGCTTCTTACCAAATTGCAGATGAGGTCGTGGTGATGGTCAGTGAGAGTCGAAAAGGTCAGTGTGTTGAGCTTCTTGATATGTGGAGTAGGAAGGGGAGAATAATCTTGCATGCCCTCTTGCACTTTTTCATAAGTGTTTGTTGTGTGGCATTTGGGAGGAAGACCAGGTGGGGGGAGGCATAGGTAACTTGGGAAGTATGAATGTTGTGTAAACACTGAGGTGTGCAGGAACTCCGAGGACTTGAGTCGGCGGAGGACTTGGAGACGGAAACTGGAGGATTTGACAACTTCACTGACGTGTGGTTTCCAATTTAGTTTGTTGTCTATGGTAACGCCGAGGAGCTTCATGGGGTCTACAACCTGGGTGTGTTCGGACCTAGGGTAATGGAAGGAGGTGGGACAATGTCGGAGGAGGTTGATGTGCATAACCATGGTCTTGGTATGGTTGATGTTGGTTGTTGTGGCCCAGTTTTGGAGACTGTTCAATAAATCCTGAAAGGGCGGTATAGTCGGGAGCAGATTGTTGACGCTAATCCCAATGGTGGAGTCGTCGACATATTTCCAGCGAGCAGGGTTTCTCTTAGGGCATCATTGATGAGCATAAGGAAGCAGAGTGGTCCCATCTTGGTGCCTTGGGGGACGCCACAGGTGAGTGACTGAAAGGTGGAGACAGCCCCTCGAAGCACAGCTTGGCGTCGGTCACTGAGGAAGTCTGTAAGCCATGATAAGACTTCTCCGAAGCCCGAGGTCAATAGCTTTGTTGATGATTATATTGTGGTCGACTAGGTCCGAACGCTTTAGTGAAATCAATGAAGGCGACAGCTACAGACGGTATGAGGCGGTGGTGGAGTTGGGTGTGAAGGTGGTGGTGGAGTAGGAGTATAAGGAGGTGGTGATGGAGTAAGAGTGTAAAGTGGTGGTGGTGGAGTTGGGTGTGAGGTGGTGGAGTAGAAGTATGAGGCGGTGGTGGAGTTGAAGTTGGGGAGGTGGTGGTGGAGTAGGAGTGTGAGGAGGTGGTGGTGGAGTAAGAGGTGTGAAGTGGTGGTGGCAGGTAGGAGTGTGAGGTGGTGGAGTAGGAGTGTGAGATGGTGGTGGAGTAGGAATGTGAGGTGGTGGTGGAGGGAGTATGAGATGGTGGTGGAGTATTAAGACTGTGGTGATGGTGGAGTAGGAGTGTGAGTTGGTGGAGTTACTCTCAGCCGGTTGCAGAGTTTCAATTGTTTCGCCTCAATCACAAATATATCGGTATTGTCGGCAGCCAGTTAGAGGTGAATTAGTAATGGGATATGAATACTCGTTCAATTATCATTAGTTTCTCTTGGAAGAGTTATTGATGTTTCTGATAATGGTAGTAGTGTCTGTCTATCTATCTATCTATCTATCTTATCTACCTATCTATCTATCTATCTATCTGTCTGTCTGTCTGTCCTGTCTGTCGTCTGTCTGTCTGTCTGTCTGTGTTTCTGCCTATATATCTATCTCCTAATAACGTATGTATGTATGTATATGTGACCTGTGGTATATGGTCAGCTATGCTCGCCTCACAGTGAAAGGACCCGGGTTCGATCGGGCAGGAAACTATGGCATGTTTCTTTACGCCATTTGCCTCTGTCCACCCAGCAGTAATTGGGAACCTGGATGGTAATCGATTTGTGGATCGTGTTCCGGGTAATGGTTAGCCAGTGCAGTGGGCGAGTTGTCCGGTCTTCTCGGAATATTCCTTGACACTGGGTCATGCAACTCGTTAACTCAGGGTGTGGTTGTTGTGTTGGCGACAGCTTGTACACTTTAAACAAATTCACGCCTAAGTGGCCATTTGACCGGGCATCCTCATTACACGAGAAGCCATTATTATTATTATGTAAGGACAGTACAGTACATATGTATGTTTATATGACCACCCTCCAGTTGAGACACGTCAGTAGACTCCCTCATATTGTTCAGTATTTCCACATGATCACCTCAACCTGATAATATAACAACTCCACCATAATTACTGAACCTCGCGTCCGGGTGAACTAGATGAAACAATATCGGAAATTAAGATAGGAAAAAAATGGTTACAGTGTTGGTGATTACCGGTCCTCAGGTCTCTGTCTATGATTATTAAGTTTATTTTAATCTTATTTTTTTTTGTTTTGTGAGTTTGTTGTTTGTGGTAAAATAAAAAGGTTTACGTTTTGAGTGTAATGATATATATGTACTGCTTTATTTCTTGATAGTTTACAAAATAATGGACATATAAAGAGGTATTATTATACATATATACTCTATTGTGAGGTGGAGTAAGGGTGTGAGGTGGTGAGTGGAGTACGAGCGTGAGGTGGTTGGTGGAGTAGGTTTGTGAGGTAGTGGAGGAGTAGGAGTGTGAGATATTGGGGATAGGGTGTGGGGTGGTGGGGAGTAGGAGTACTGTGAGATGTGGGGGAAGGGTGGGAGTAGGAGTAGTGTGAGATGGTGGGGGAGTAGGAGTAGGAAGGATGGTGGAGTAGGATAGGAGATGGGGTAGTGAGAGTGTGGGGGAGTGAGAGAATGGTAGTGGAGGGAGAGTGTGAGATGGTGTGGAGTAGGAGTAGTGTGAGATGGTAGTGGAGTAGGGTGTGGTGGAGGGTATCAAGTAGATCATATATATTCAGAAGGCTCAGAGGTGGCGCTTTCATCTCATCAGGGAGGAAGTGGTGACTGGTGGGGCTGAGGAGAGTGAGGGAGGCAGGAGAATGAGGGATAGGGAGGAGAGTGAGACAGTAAAGTAGGAGCAGGGAGGAGAATGAGGAGGGAGAGGGGAAGGAGAGAGGCGATGCAGGGTTGGGAGGGAGGGAGGGTGCAATAAGGGGAAGAGGATAGGCAGGGTGAATAAGGAGGAAGGGAGAGTGAGACAGTAACTAGAGAATGAGGGAGGAGAGATGCAGGAAGGATAAGCAGGGAGAGTGAGGGGAAAGGAGGAGGATAAGCAGTGAGAGTCAGGAGAGTAAGGGAGGATAAAGAACAGGGAGAAATGGTAGAATGGGGAGAGACAGACAGAGGTACATATTTGACGAAAATACCCAAGACTAAAGAAAAACAAAATACGTAATACATTAATAACAAACAAACGACAATTGAAACTAATACTAAAATAAAATGAAATAATAATAAATAACAAAACAGAATAAAAACACGATAAAAATAATAATTACAAAACAAGAAGAAAAAAAACATATAACAATGAAATAGACAATCACTGTAATAGCCCCTGTCAACATAATAGACGGATTAGTATTATCATTACCTGTCGTTACAAAGACACTCATAACTTAACTCCTTATTACCTTCATCGTTACACAGACACTCATAACTTAACTCATCATTACCTGTCACGTTACACAGACACTCATAACAACTCATCATTACCTGTCACGTTACAGACACTCATAACTTAACTCCTTATTACCTGTCATTACACAGACACTCATAACTTAACTCATCATTATGTCGTTACACAGACACTCATAACTTAACTCATCATTACCTGTCACGTTACACAGACACTCATAACTTAACTCATCATTACCTGTCACGTTACACAGACACTCATAACTTAACTCCTTATTACCTGTCACGTTACACAGACACTCATAACTTAACTCCTTATTACCTGTCACGTTACACAGACACTCATAACTTAACTCATTATTACCTGTCACGTTACACAGACACTCATAACTTAACTCCTTATTACCTGTCACGTTACACAGACACTCATAACTTAACTCCTTATTACCTGTCACGTTACACAGACACTCATAACTTAACTCCTTATTATCTGTCTGCACAGACACTCATAACTTAACTCATCACTTACCTGCTCTATAGTTAACAGTGTGACAGTAGTGAAGTAACACCCTCTATAAGTCTCCACTACAGAGTTACGTTAAAGTGTTACCTGTTGGACTATAACTCTCTATGTCCGGTACATCATTAAAACACTGATTTATTTAGTTTTATTTCTTGAATCTAAGGTGTCGACACTCAGCTCACATTATAATTAAATTCTAATTCTGGTTATTTTATTTCTACGACACTTCATAATTCGGGGTCTTATTGGTTGTAAAATAATATCTGTATAATGTCATTCTTGGATCACCCTGTGTTTCAAATCCCCGAGTGTAATTACGAAGTTGAGTGTGTGTGTGTGTGTGTGTGTGTGTGTGTGTGTGTGTGTGTGTGTGTGTGTGTGTGTGTGTGTGTGTGTGTGAAAAGGGACTTGTGAATGCAGGTGTTTAACGATACGTGGGTAGGAAGTGGTGTTAGCTGTGGTGATTGGTGTTGTGAGCATGGAGGAGGTGGTACTAATGGTGGTGGTGGTGGTGGTGGTGGTTTGGATGACGGCTGGTGGTTCGGGTGACAGAGGAGGTAGTGAGTTGGTTGGGTTGGTGATTGTGGTAATGAGAGTGGTGGTTGGGGGTGATGGTGGTAGTAGTCGTGGTTGGGGTGATGGTAGTGGTTTGGGGTGATGGTGATAATGTAGTGGTGGTTGGGGTGATGGTGGTAGTAATGGTGGTTGGGGTGATGGTAGTAATAGTGGTGGTTGGGGTGATGGTGGTAGTAGTGGTGGTTGGGGTGATGGTAAAGTAGTAGTGGTTTTTTAGGGGTGATGGTGGTAGTAGTGGTGGCTGGGGTGATGGTGGTAGTAGTGGTGGTTGGGGGTGATGGTGGTAGTAGTGGTGGTTGGGGTGATGGTGGTAGTTAGTGGGGTGGTTGGGGATGTGATGGTGTGGTATAGTGGTGGTTGGGGGTGATGGTGGTAGTAGTGGTGGTTGAGGTGATGGTGGTAGTGTGGTGGTTGGGGGTGATGGTGGCAGTAGTGGTGGTTGGTGTTGGTGATTGTGGTAGTGGTGGTGGTTGGGGTGATGGTGGTGGTTGGTGTTGGTGATTGTGGTAGTAGTGGTGGTTGGGGTGATTGTATAGTGGTGGTGGTTGGGGTTGATGGTGTCAGTAGTGGTGGTTGGGGGTGATGGTGGTAATGAGTGGTTGGGGTGATGGTGATAGTAGTGGTGGTTGGGGGTGATGGTGGTAGTGTAGTGGTGGTTGGTGAGGTGTGGTGGTAGTGGTGGTGGTTGGGGGTAATGGTGGTAGTAGTGGTGATTTGGAAGTGGTGGTAGTGAGTGGTTGGGTGATGGTGGTAGTGGTGGTTGTTGGGGGTGATGGTGGTAGTAGTGGTGGTTGGGGTGATGGTGGTGGTAATGAGTGGTGGTTGGGGGTGATAGTGAGTAGTGGTGGTTGGGGGTGATGGTGGTAGTAGTGGTGGTTGGGGGTGATGGTGGTAGTAGTGGTGGTTGGGGGTGATGGTGGTAGTAGTGGTGGTGGTGGTGATGGTGGTAGTGGTGGTGGTTCAGGGGTGATGGTGGTAGTGGTGGTGGTTGGGGGTGATGGTGGTAGTAGTGGTGGTTGGTGTTTGTGATTGTGGTAGTAGTGGTGGTTAGAGGTGATGGTGGTAATGTAGTGGTGGTTTGGGGGTGATTGTGGTAGTAGTGGTGGTTGGGGTGATGGTGGTAGTAGTGGTGATTGTGGTAGTGGTATGGGTGGTTTGGAAGATGATGGTAGTAGTAGTGGTGGTTGGTGTTGGTGATTGTGGTAGTAGTGGTGGTTTAGGGAGTGATTGTGGTAGTAGTGGTGGTTGGGGTGATGGTTGTGTCAGTAGTGGTGGTTGGGGATGATGGTAGTGGTGGTGGTTGGGGGTGATGGTGGTAGTAGTGGTGGTTGGGGGTGATGGTGGTAGTAAGTGGTGGTTGGGGGTGATGGTGGTAGTGGTGGTGGTTGGGGGTAATGGTGGTAGTGGTGGTGATTGGGGGAGTGATGGTGGTAGTAGTGGTGGTTGGGGTGATGTGGTGATAGTAGTGGTGGTTTGGGGGTGATGGCGTAGTAGTGGTGGTTGGGGGTGATGGTGGATTGGGGTGATGGTGGTAGTTAGGGGTGATGGTGGTAGATAGTGGTGGTTGGGTGATGGTAGTAGTGGTGGTTGGGAGTGGTGGTAGTAGTGGTGGTTGGGGTGATGGTGGTAAGTAGTGGTGGTTAGGGGTGATGGTGGTAGTAGTGGTTGGGAGTGATGGTGTCAGTAGTGGTGGTTGGGGGTGATGGTGTCAGTAGTGGTGGTTAGGGGTGATGGTGGTAGTAGTGGTGGTTGGGGTGATGGTGGTAGTAGGTGGTGGTTGGGGGTGATGGTGTAGTAGTGGTGGTGGTCGGGGTGATGGTGGTAGTGTTGGTGGTTGGGGGTGATGGTGGTAGTAGTGGTGGTTGGGGTGATGGTGGTGAGTAGTGGTGGTTGGTGTTTGTGATTGTGGTAGTAGTGGTGGTTGGGGGTGATGGTGGTAGTAGTGGTGGTTGGTGTTGGTGATTGTGGTAGTGGTGGTGGTTTGGGGTGATGGTGGTAGTAGTGGTGGTTGGTGTTGGTAGTTATTGGTAGTAGTAATTGGTTTGGGGTGATTGTGGTAGTAGTGGTGGTTGGGGTGATGGTGTCAGTAGTGGTGGTTGGGGTGATGGTGGTAGTAGTGGTGGTTGGGGTGATGGTGGTAGTAGTGGTGGTTGGGGAGTGTATGGTGGTAGTGGTGGTGGTTGGGGGTAATGGTGGTAGATAGTGGTGATTGGGGGTGATGGTGGTAGTAGTGGTGTTGTGGAGTGTGGTTGTATGAGTGGTGTAGTAGTGGTTGGTGTTTGTGATTGTGGTAGTAGTGGTGGTTGTGTGATGGTAGTAGTGGTATTGGTGTTAAGATTGTGGTAGTAGTGGTGGTTGGGGGATTGTGTATAGTGGTGGTTGGGGTGATGGCAGTAGGGTGGGTTGGGTGATGGTGGTAGTAGTGGTGGTTGGGGTGATGGTAGTAGTGGTGGTCGGGGATGTGTAGTAGTGGTGTTGTGTAATGGTGTTAGTGGTGTTTGGGGATAAGGCAGATGGTAAAGTAGTAGTGGTGGTTGGGGTAATGGTGTTATTAGTGGTGGGTTGGGGTAATTTTGGTAGGTGGTGATTAGGGTGATGGTGGTGGTAGTGGTTGTTGTTGTTGTTGTTGTTGTTGTTGTGGCTGTTTTGGCGTAGCTTGATAGAAGAAGGAAGTAATTATTGACAGTATAAAGAAGACCTTGTAACATTGAGAGAGAGAGAGAGAGAGAGAGAGAGAAAAAGAGCACTTATTCGGGCAAAATACAATATTAGTTACAACTTTAAAATAATAAATTACTAGTCCCAATAATTGATCATTTTATGCTATCATTAATTATCCTTTTTGTAGAGGTTTGATCAAAGGAATTCATATAATTTGTGGAAATAATTTGCACTGTTGTGTGTGTGTGTGTGTGTGTGTGTGTGTGTGTGTGTGTGTGCGTCTCACGTAACCAGCTGACAGCAACACCAGCTGTTTGTCGCAAAATTTGTAATCTCAGCTGTTCCAAAATACCTCAAGTAATTGATTTTGACTAAGAAAGAACAAGAAGAAGAATTATGATAAAAATGATAGAAAGGAGGATGGATAGATATATAAGAGGCATGCGAGAGAGAAGATATATAGAGAGAGAAAACTACCGGCCTTCATCTTCCACACTCTCAAAGGTTCTTAGGCAATTATTCTCGACCTAATTCCATAAAAACTCAGACGTTATACCCGAAAAAAAATAATATTTGTCTTTTTTCTATACAATTTTGGAGCCATTTTATGTGAGCTCTTGATCTTGTAAGTAAAATTTCTTACGAGAGAGAAAGAAAAGTTGACGGGAGTCTTGATAATCTTGTCAAAGAATCAGGGCATGGTGTTGGAGGGGGGATGGTCACACCAGACCACACTACTACTACACACACCACACACCACACCACACAGCACCCCACCACCCCACACACACACACACACACACACACACACACACACACACACACACACACACACACACACACACACACACACACACCACCCAGCCGCCACCACCACCACACACCTCCATCTCACACCCTCACCACACACCACCACCCTACGCCCTCACCATTATCACACCCCCCACACCACTCACCCAGCGCCCAGGAAAAACTGCTAAATGCCACAACAGAGGGGGGGAGGGGGAGATCCATCACCTGCCTAAGAAGAATGATTTTCCTCCAAGGTAAAGTTATTTCCAGAATTTCCCCTCGGCTTAATGCACCATATGGGGAAAAACGTCAAAAGAGAAAGTTTATGTCATTCCCTCAAGGGTTAAAATATTTCAATGGTTTAATACAAAAGAGAAGCAAATGAAGAAGATGAAGAAGATGAAGAAGACGAAGAAGATGAAGAAGATGAAGAAGAAGAAGATGAGGAAGATGAAGAAGACGAAAGAAGATGAAGAAGAAGAAGAGAGAAGAAGAAGAAGAAGAAGAAAGGTTTAGCAATATATAATAAGGTTTGGGAGAAGATAGTGTTTATTATTATTGTTATAATTTTGTTTTTAGGTAGAGTTGTGTGTGGTGGTTTATGTGTGTTACAACGGTACACACACACACACACACACACACACACACAGAGCCACAGACACACACACACACACACAGAGCCACAGACAGACACACACACACACACACACACACACAGCCACAGACAGACAGAAACACACACACACACACACAGAGCCACAGACAGACGACACACACACACACACACAGACACACACACACACACACACACACACACACACACACACACACACACACACAGAGCCACAGATACACACACACACACACACACGACTCCGTGCCGTATGAGAAAGCTAAACATAAATTTGACTTAGTTTTATTTCTTCCTCTTCACCTTAATTATTTTTATTATATTTCATCACACCTTTCTTTTTCCTTTCTGTTCCGTTAGCTGTGTCTCTCCCCCCCTACATGTTTATCTATTAATTTTATATTTCTATTTATTTATTTTATTTATTTTATTTGTATTATTTATTTATTATTATTATTATTATTATTAATATATATTATTATTATATGTGTGTGTGTGTGTGTGTGTGTGTGTGTGTCTGTGGCTCTATGTGTGTGTGTGTGTATGTGTCTGTCTGTGCCCTGTGTGTGTGTGTGTGTTGTGCCGCCCTTTCTTTTAGCAGTTCTGCTTCTTTTCCATATCTTTCTTCACCCCTCTCTCTCTTGTCTCTCTCTCACACCCATTGTTCACTGCACATATTCCCTGAAGACCTGGAACAAGTGGCCCTGGAGAACACACAACAATGCTAAAGTTATTGAAATTCCGCAATATTAATGTCATAGATCCTATTAGAGAGAGAGAGAGAGAGAGAGAGAGAGGATAGATAGATATAGGGATATAGATAGATAGATTGATTGATTGATTGATTGATAGATATAGAATATGTGCGTGGAGAGTGACTTCAGAACACACCACAACCTGAAGAGTGACTTGAGCAACACACCACAACCTGAGAGTGACTTGAGCAACACACCAACCTGGAGAGTGACTTGAGCAACACACCACCCTGGAGAGTGACTGCAGAGCAACACACCACAACCTGGGAGTGACTTCACCACACCAACTGAGAGTGACTTGAGCAACACACACCACAACCTGAAGAGTGACTTGAGCAACACACCACAACCTGGAGAGGATTAGCAACACACCACAACCTGAAGAGTGACTTGAGCAACACACCACAACCTGAGAGTGACTTGAGCAACACACCACACCTGGAGAGTGACTTCAGCACACACCACAACCTGGGAGAGTGACTTCAGCAACACACCACAACCTGAAGAGTGACTTGAGCAACACACCACAACCTGAAGAGTGACTTGACAACACACCACACCTGGAGAGTGACTTCAGCAACACACCACAACCTGGAGAGTGACTTCAGCAACACAACACAACCTGGAGAGTGACTTGAGCAACACACCACAACCTGAAGAGTGACTTCAGTAACACACCACAACCTGGAGAGTGACTTCAGCAACACACCACAACCTGGAGATGACTTCAGGAACACACCACAACCTGAAGAGTGACTTCAAAACACACAACCTGAGAGTGATCAGGAACACACACAACCTGAAGAGACTTCAGTAACACCA
The DNA here is from genome assembly GCF_018991925.1 of Homarus americanus. Classification (NCBI taxonomy): domain Eukaryota; kingdom Metazoa; phylum Arthropoda; class Malacostraca; order Decapoda; family Nephropidae; genus Homarus; species Homarus americanus. The sequence goes on from NW_024736324.1 coordinate 94,242, forward strand.
CAACCTGAGAGTGACTTCAGCAACACACCACAACCTGAGAGTGACTTCAGTAACACACCACACCCTGAAGAGTGACTTCAGTAACACACCACAACCTGGAGAGTGACTTCAGCAACACACCACAACCTGAAGAGTGACTTCAGCAACACACCACAACCTGGAGAGTGACTTCAGCAACGCACCACAACCTGGAGAGTGACTTCAGCAACACAACACAACCTGGAGAGTGGCTTCAGTAACACACCACACCCTGAAGAGTGACTTCAGTAACACACCACAACCTGGAGAGTGACTTCAGCAACACACCACAACCTGGAGAGTGACTTCAGTAACACACCACACCCTGGAAGAGTGACTTCAGCAACACAACACAACCTGAGAGTGACTTCAGCAACACACCACAACCTGAGAGTGAATTCAGTAACACACCACACTTGAAGAGCACTTCAGCAACACACCACAACCTGAGAGTGACTTCAGCAACACAACACAACCTGGAGAGTGACTTCAGTAACACACCACAACCTGGAGAGTGACTTCAGTAACACACCACACCTTGAAGAGTGACTTCAGCAACGCACCACAACCTGGAGAGTGACTTGAGCAACACACCACACCCTGAAGAGTGACTTTAGCAACACACTACAACCTCGAGAGTGACTTCAGCAACACACCACACCCTGGAGAGTGACTTCAGTAACACACCACACCCTGAAGAGTGACTTCAGCAACACACCACAACCTGGAGAGTTACTTCAGGAACACACCACAACCCCAATAGTAAATTCAGCAACACACCACAAGATAGAAAGTAACTTCAGCAACACACCACAGGATAGAAAGTGACTTCAGGAGTACACCACAACCCCGAGAGTGACTTCAGGACAGTATCGCAATCTAGTCTCCAGAATTTGCAAGTTGATGCAGAAATCTGAATATGGATATAAGATAAGCGGCGGGAAACTTCAGAATGAACGCCCATCTGTCTCACTTACCTGCATACAAAATAATGGTAATTGGGTATAGGTAATTTGGTACAGTTAATATGGTGCAGGTAATTGGATACCGGTAATTGGGTACAAGTAATTGGGTACACGTAACTGGCTACCGGTAATTTGGTACAGGTAATAAGGTACTGGTAATTGGGTACAGGTAGCTGGCTACCGGTAATAGGGTACAGGTAATAGGGTACTGGTAATTGGGTACAGGTAATAGGGTACTGGTAATTGGGTACATAATTTGGTGCATGTAATTAGATACAGGTAATTGGGTGCAGGCAACTAGGAATAGGTAATTAGTTGCAAGTAATTGGATACAGGTAATTGGGTACAGGTAAATGAGTACAGGTTTAATGTCCCTTTACAATAATCACCTGTTACCTCTGCCTCTCACCTTTATTGCACTTATTTCGACACTATAATTATCACAGGTGTTACAGTTATCACAGGTGCTGCAGTTATCACAGTTGTTACAATTATCACAGGTGTTACAATTATCACAGGTGTTACAGTTATCACAGGTGTTACAGTTATCACAGGTGTTACAGTTATCACAGGTGCTGCAGTTATCACAGGTGTTACAATTATCACAGGTGTTACAGTTATCACAGGTGTTACAGTTATCACAGGTGCTGCAGTTATCACAGTTGTTACAGTTATCACAGGTGTTACAGTTATCACAGGTGCTGCAGTTATCACAGTTGTTATAATTATCACAGGTGTTACAATTATCACAGGTGTTACAGTTATCACAGGTGTTACAGTTATCACAGGTGCTGCAGTTATCACAGTTGTTACAATTATCACAGGTGTTACAATTATCACAGGTGTTACAGTTATCACAGGTGTTACAGTTATCACAGGTGTTACAGTTATCACAGGTGCTGCAGTTATCACAGTTGTTACAATTATCACAGGTGTTACAATTATCACAGGTGTTACAGTTATCACAGGTGTTACAGTTATCACAGGTGTTACAATTATCACAGTTGTTACAGTTATTACAGGTGCTGCAGTTATCACAGGTGTTACAATTATCACAGTTGTTACAATTATCACAGGTGTTACAATTATCACAGGTGTTACAGTTATCACAGGTGTTACAGTTATCACAGGTGTTACAATTATCACAGGTGTTACAGTTATCACAGGTGCTGCAGTTATCACAGGTGTTACAATTATCACAGGTGTTACAATTATCACAGGTGTTACAATTATCACAGGTGTTACAGTTATCACAGGTGTTACAGTTATCACAGGTGTTACAGTTATCACAGGTGTTACAATTATCACAGGTGTTACAATTATCACAGGTGTTCCAATTATCACAGGTGTTACAGTTATCACAGGTGTTACAATTATCACAGGTGTTAAAGTTATCACAGGTGTTTCAGTTATCACAGGTGTTACAATTATCACAGGTGTTACAATTATCACAGATGTTTCAATATAATCATCGTCTATTTTATCTCCAACATATGAAAGGAAAAACGATATAAACTTGTTCTCTGGTTCGTATAAAATATCGCCTGACTTTCCCCGCATCTCCCAATTTGGTTCCTGAAATTAGGCAATTAAACTCGAATTTTCAATATGCAAATGAGACAAGCGTGCAGCAAACCGCAAGATAATTGGCTATTGTATCTTGAACACTACACGTACTCCACAATTATTTTTCTTCAATTACGTAGTGAAAACATTCCTCCCTTGCTGTATCATGCTGTAAACGGCTGTAACGTTATGATGTTTGCTGTATCATGCTGTAAACGGCTGTAATGTTATGATGTTTTCTGTATCTTGCTATAAACGGCTGTAACGTTATGATGTTTGCTGTATCATGCTGTAGACGGCTGTAACGTTATGATGTTTGCTGTATCATGCTGTAAACTGCTGTAACGATATGATGTTTGCTGTATCATGCTGTAGACGGCTGTAACGTTATGATGTTTGCTGTATCATGCTGTAAACTGCTGTAACGATATGATGTTTGCTGTATCATGCTGGAGACGGCTGTAACGTTATGATGTTTGCTGTATCATGCTGTAAACTGCTGTAACTTTATGATGTTTGCTGTATCTTGCTGTAGACGGCTGTAACGTTATGATGTTTGCTGTATCATGCTGTAAACGGCTGTAACGTTATGATGTTTGCTGTATCATGCTGTAGACGGCTGTAACGTTATGATGTTTGCTGTATCATGCTGTAGACGGCTGTAACGTTATGATGTTTGCTGTATCATGCTGTAAACTGCTGTAACGTTATGATGTTTGCTGTTATGCTGTAGACGGCTGTAACGTTATGATGTTTGCTGTATAAACTGCTGTAACGTTATGATATTTTGTATCAACGTAACGTTATGATGTTTGCTGTATCATGCTGTAAACTGCTGTAACGTTATGATGTTTGCTGTATCATGCTGTAGACGGCTGTAACGTTATGATGTTTGCTGCATTTATGCTGTAAACGGCTGTAACGTTATGATGTTTGCTGTATCATGCTGTAGACGGCTGTAACGTTATGATGTTTGCTGTATCATGCTGTAAACGGCTGTAACGATATGATGTTTGCTGTATCATGCTGTAGACGGCTGTAACGTTATGATGTTTGCTGTATCATGTTGTAAACGGCTGTAACGTTATGATGTTTGCTGTATCATACTGTAAACTTCTGTAATGACTGTATCGGCTCTGATATGGTGTTTGCTGTATTTTGCCGTATCTTACTGTAAAGACTGATATACTTCTCGCTGTATCACAGTCACTGTACCTAAACTGTAACAGAATGATTTGAGAGAGAGAGAGAGAGAGAGAGAGAGAGAGAGAGAGAGAGATACTGTACCTTACACTCATAACCTAACCTAACCTAACGTAACCTAACCTAACCTAACCTAACCTAACTTAATGCATCCTAACCAATATATCAAATGCTTATACAGGGTGGCGCATGTCACATTCCCTAGATACTTGTTCTGGGCAATCAGCAAAACTTCTTGCCTCACCCTGTAGATAAGCGAACAACTCTCGGGTCGTTGTCACCCATATTTGAGTTATTTCTAAGTTTGATTCAATAACCAATGCCTGACCTTTGACCTAGCATAACGGGGTCACTAGAATCACCCCTGTCTCCTTGAACCAGAAGCAAACAAGAGTACACAGGAGCAAATGATAAAACACTATAAACAACAGTAAACAGATGTAAACAATGATAAACAGAAGGAAAATCCCAGTAAACACAACCAATAGTAGTAAGTAGGCGTAAGCAACAGTAAACAGGAATAAACAACAACAACAAACAAGCGTAAACAACAGTAAACAGGAATAAACAACAACAACAAACAAGCGTAAGCAACAGTAAACCGGAATAAACAACAGTAATTGTAAAAAATATAGCCATAACGATTGGTATATGCATCCACTCCACCCACCCTACACTCCATCCACCATCCACCCATCCAACTACACTCCATCCACCCTTCACCCATCTACTATCCACCCATCCACCCCACACCATCCCACCCTTCACCACATCCACCCTCCACCCACCCAGCCACACCCATCCAACCCACACTCCATCCAACCCACACCCATAAACGATCCACCCATTCACCATCCACCCATCCACCACCCACTTCTCCATCATCCACCCATCCACCTCCACTCCATCCAGCCACACTCCATCCACCCTCCACCCATCCAGCCACACTCCATCCACCATCCACTCCACTCCATCCACCCTCCACTCCATCCACCCCACACTCCATCCACCCTCCACTCCATCCAGCCACACTCCATCCACCTCCACCCATCCATCCACCCTCCACCCATCCAGCTACACTCCATCCACCCTACACTCCATCCAGCTACACTCCATCCACCATCGACCCATCCACCATCCACCCATCCACCATCCACTCCATCCAGCCACACTCCATCCAATCTCCACTCCATCCACCATCCACTCCATCCACCCTCCACTCCATCCAGCCACACTCATCCACCATCCACTCCATCCAGCCACACTCCATCCACCATCCACTCCATCCAGCTACACTCCATCCACCATCCACTCCATCCACCATCCACTCCATCCACCCTCCACTCCATCCACGCATTACAAAAAAAATAAATAAAATAAATCCCCCCAACCAACAAATAATAGTCCCAGGATATCGTACAAGTCAACGTAAGCTTGTTTTTTTTTTAATACATCTATTGTTTTAACCTAAAGATAATAACGAAAAAAAAAACCACATGAATAAAAACTGATATTGTAAAAAGAAAAAAAATCATTTGTTTTGTTCTCTCTATTGACGATGGTTTACAATTGGCAATTAACCAGAATTGTGTTATTGTTGCATTTGTTGATACCGCTGGCAGGACAACGCACCCCTAACGCTGCCGGCTAAACCCTGTGTTAAGTCAGGGTCATGTTAAAGTTATGTCATTGTTCTCTGTAAACACTAGCAAACAAAGGAGGGTACTTGACTTCATTATGACGTAGAGTTTTAGTTTTTCAGTGTAGTTATGATAATGATATTGAGTATGGAATTATAGGGGTTATGGGTGAGAGAGAGAGAGAGAGAGAGAGAGAGAGAGAGAGAGAGTCAATAATACAACACTACGCGCGTGTGTTATCCATTGCATCTTATCGCTATGAGGATGATTAGCAGGTCATATTTCTTATCTGGGTAAAGATATAGATGGGAACTGATATGGGTGTGTGGAGTTGAGAGTGGGAGGGCTAGAGGGAGGTAAGGTGAGAGGGAGGGAAGGTGAGAGGGAGGGATTTGTTGCTTGTAGAAAAGTTGCATACAAAAATATCCCCCCTCCCCACCCTCCACACACACACACGCACACACACGCACCCGCGCACCAACCGCCAATGTACTGATTACTCATATAATAGACACTGCTGACTCCCTGAGATCCAGATTTCCATGTGCTAAACTAGTGATATGAGGTGACTTTAATGAGTTAGACATCAGCTACATCACCCAACACCTCCACCTTGCACAAACAGTGACTTTCCCACACATGGCAATGCCACCCTTGACCTCATTATGACTGATCTCGGCAACCACTACATTTCCCCCCAGCCGCTGCCTCCCATGGGACGCAGCCACCACCTGTCTCTACTGTGGTCACCTACACCTACCATCTCACGACCGCCAGTTGCCACCAGGACTTATCGACCCACCCCCGACTCTGCCATGCGACGTTTCAGACAATGGGTAACCCGGTATCCCTGGACTGAAGTGATCACGGTAGACGATGTGCAGAACAAGTGGGATAATTACCTGGACACTATCACCAAAGCCTACCACCACTTCTTTCCAGCCAAGACACTGAGGATCCACCCTGATGATGTCCCGTGGATTACAACCCGTATCAAAAGACTATTTGAGCAGCGCAACAAGGCAAACTACACCAACAACCGCCTGTACAAAAGTCTACGTAACCAAGTCATCGGGGAAATCAAGTCAGCCAAGAAGTCTTATTATCTCAGGAAAATGCACGGCCTCAAGGAGGTCGGCATCGGTCAGTGGTACTCTAAGGTAAAAGATCTCTGTGGTCTTAACCGTCAGTCTTCCACATTTCATTTCATCTCTCATTTACCTGGTGAGGAGGCAGCTGAGACAATTAATAATCACTTTGCTACCATATGTCATACCCTCCCAAGTCTTGACCTCACTCTCCTCCCGGCTTACTTACCTCCCCCCTCCCACCCCTATCCCAGTGTTCAACCATTTGAAATCGCCAACAAACTCCTGAAATTTAAATCCAAACGCTCCACTACCCCAATTGACCTCCCAATCAAAATTTACAAGGAGTTTGCAGTCGAACTTGTCACCCCCCTCTGTTCCATTACTAATGCATCTCTCAGACAAAGCAAATGCCCTAATGAATGGAAAACAGCATTTGTCACCCCTATCCCCAAGGTCACCACCGCACAGTCCCCGAACGACCTCAGGCCAGTTGCCATTACCCCCATACCCAGTCTACTCTGTGAAGACTTTGTTTTTGAGTGGGCATTTGCTAGAATTTATCAATCAATGGATCCACAGGAATTTGGCAATATGAGGACCTCCTCTACATCACACTGCTTAGTTAGTTTCCTGGATTTCCTGCACAAAAACCTGGAGAAAAAATAAAACATCACTGGCCGTTGACCTTGTTGACTTCAGGAAGGCTTTTGACCTTGTTGATCACTGCACTGTTATCAACAAGACCACTGCACTAGGGCTGCCCACCAACCTGGTCTCATGACTCACTGATTTCTTGAGTGAGCATTGTCAGGCAGTCAGGTACCAGGGCTCTGTCTCCACATTCCAACACCTCACCTGCGGTGTTCCCCAGGGGACCAAGATGGGACCACTGTCCTTCCTGATCCTGATCAAAGACGCTCTATCGGACACTCCTCACAGGTGGAAGTACGTGGATGGCTACACTGTGGGGGTTACAGTGAAAAACACCTCACCGGACTACTCATCGCTACAAGGCACCCTGGACAGGCTACAGGCATGGAACACGGAAAACAAGGTCACCATCAACCACACCAAAACCTTAGTCATGCACATTAATACCGCCACCACTCCAGTGCAAGCTCCATCCTCTCCAGTTAGTGCAGTCTGCCAAACTCCTGGGTTTTACCATAGACCACAAACTGGACTGGAAGGCCCATGTAAACAACACAATCAAGGCAGCCTCGTACCGACTCTACATGCTACGACGACTTAGGTCACTTGGGGCACCCATGCCAGAGCTGAAGACTATCTACAACGCCTTTATTCTCCCCAAACTAATGTATGCATCACCAGCCTGGTCGTCTTCTCTCAACTCTCCCCAACAACGTCGGCTAGAAAAGGTACAGAAAAGGGCCTGCAGAATCATGCTCGGTGCAGACTACTCCGGCTACATCAATGCTCTCTCCACCCTGGAAATGCCATCCCTCAGTGACCTCCACCACCAAGCACTAGTAAGGTTTGGCAGTGGACTACTGCACCATCCTCGTCATCGCCACCTCCTGCCACCTGCAGTCCCCCGCCCATCTTGCGCAGTCCGCCACTACAACAAAATTCAGCCCATAAAAGCTCGCACCGATAGATATAAGAATAGCACCATCCCATCTATTGTCAAAATAATAAACAACTCTTGATTTATGTACTGTACAGCCCTGTAAATGTATTCAACGCATATAATTATGTCTAAATCAAATGTAACTGAATATTTTCAGCTACCGTCTGCAACAATATTAATAAACCGTTTATTATTATTATTATTACACACACACACACACACACACACACACATACACACACCTGGTAGCGCCAAGAAAACTTATCACTCTTCCATACATCATACACTACAGGTATATTTTTCATAATACATAATTATACATGATAATCAAAGGTAAATAGTATGTTTTAGTGAACACAACATTAAAACAACAGATATCATCTTTTCTTCGCTATATAAAGGTCACGTACCATAACGAACAAAAATTATATGTAGGAAACATTATAACGAGGATGAAGTTAATTTGCATTGATGCATTTAGTTTCAAAGAAGGGAATTTATCTACCTTGTATTTAACTTGATTAATTTTGTTCCTGTGTAATGATATATTGTGAAATTATGTCAAATGACCTCTGAAGCGAGGCTTGAGGTCAAAGTTTAGACGTGTGTGTGTGTGTGTGTGTGTGTGTGTGTGTGTGTGTGTGTTCCTCCTTACCCTGCTGTAGGGCAGCGAGACCTCACTTTTCCTGGTGACCTGACAACGATAACCTCACAAAATATGACGGTTGAGGATGACCTGATCACGAGATCTGAGGTTGCCGAGTTCCACAACAATTTAAATACTAAGTTACTTAATGCACAAAGGCAGAATATACCATACAGAAAACTCAGATCAAATAACAATGACCCCAAATGGATAAATAATTATTTAAAGAATATTATTGGACAAAGGAAGGCTATAGGTAGGAGAATAAATCGTGAAGTTTACCTCCAAGATTATTATAAGGTATTGGCCAGTAGGGTTAAGACCGAGATAAGAAAAGCAAAGAGGAATAATGAACTGAATGTAGCAAGGGAGGCGAAGTCAAACCCAAAGGGATTCTATCAAATGTATCAAACTAAAACAGGAGAAAAAATTGGACCAATACAGTCAGATACCGGCGAGCTAACTGATAACGACGGAGAAATGAGCAATAATCTGAACAGATATTTTTCAACAGTTTTCTCCACCGAAAATTTAAACATGATACCCGAGGCACCGACTATATACAGAGATAGTGAAGAAAATATATTAGGCGAGATAGTGGTGACTAGTAACGATGTTAGTAAGCAAATAGACAAACTAAAGCCTAATAAGTCACTAGGTCCCGATGAGATATTTGCCAGATATTAAAGGAATGTAAGGAAGAGCTTAGTATGCCCTTAGCAAAGTTGTTTAACATGTCCTTAAAACGGGTGTAGTACCAGAATCCTGGAGGATAGCGAATGTAGTAATTCCCTCACAGATGGTGTTATGAGGGGCCTGATGTGGTGTAGTAATTCCCTCACAGATGGTGTTATGAGGGGCATCACGTGGTGTAGTAATTCCCTCGCAGATGGTGTTATGAGGAACTTCACATGATGCTGTAGCAACTCATTCACTACGTGGTGTCGTAGCATCATGGGGACAACACGTGGTCTGTTGTCACAGGACTTCACTCACTCAAGTGGGTGAGGTGTGGTCCCAGGCCTCTCTATCGTGGAGTCTCAGGGGAATTATCACTGGGTACCTGGGACCTCACTGTGTGAAGGTTAGCTTGGCTCAGATTCAACTACCGAGTTGTTTTTCACTATTCACCACTATTCATCCCTGACTGAGGTAGCTACTGCCATCAAACATCAAGGGAGACCGGTCAGACTGTGGCACTACTGCGAGATCTAGCTGCTGTCCGTAGCTGCGAAGATTATCGCCCAAGCCCTCCAAAACAGACTTCTTCCTGAGGCGGAAATCTTTCTCCCAGAATCTCAATGTGGCTTTCGACCATCACGTGGCACAACTGACATGATCTTTGCTGCCCGACAGATACGTGAAAAGTGCAGAGAGTAGCGTCATGACCTGTACATGACCTTCATCGACCAAATCAAAGCCTTCGACTCGGGCAACAGGGAAGCACTCTGGCGGACCCTCAGCCGTCTTGGCTGCCAACCAAAATTCATTTCCATTGTGAGGCAACTCCACAATGGCATGTGCAGCAGTGTCCTGCACAATGGCACCCAGTCTGAATTTTTCCCCATCCAAGGGGGTAAGACAAGGGTGTGTACTGGCACCAATTCTCTTTTCCATTTTCTTGGCTGCCTTCCTTACTCATGCCAGTGCGAATTTAGCATGCTGGGTGAATATTCAGCACCGGATGAAGGGTCTTTTCAACATAAGACGACTCCATGCAGGAACAAAGGTGTCGGCATCATCCATTACTGAATTTCAGTGTGAAGACGACCTCACTCTTGTTGCTCACACTTAACGCGACGTACAGGAGACCCTGAACACCTACGCAGATGCGTATACACACTTCGGCCTTGAGGTGAATGTACGCAAGATTGAGATTATCTTTCAACCTGCCCCTGGTTCAGCCACACCTCCACCATCCATCCGGCTAAACGGTACTACCCTCTCTAATGTTACCCACTTTTGGTATCTCGGCTCTCACCAGTCCACCACTGCGAACATCGACGAAGAGATTCAACGACGGATCTGAGGAGCATGTCTTTTTCTTAAAGCCGTTGGGAGACTTCGAACCCATCTTCCGCTGTAGTGAGCTGAAAGTATCTACAAAGTTGCACGTATTTCGAGTTGTGGTCCTCCCCACCCTGCTATCTGACAGCGAGACATGGGTCACATATAGGAGGCACCTCAAGGCACTTGAAAACTTTCACCAACGTAGTCTGTTCCATCCTCCGAGTTCGCTGCCTACCAAGGCAAACAAGCGCCAACGCCGGGAAGACGCTGCCGCTGCCCCTCCTGCACTAGATGTAGCCCTCCACATGTACGACACCTGTGAACGACACTGCCAGTACCGTATCAGTCTCTTTATTCGCTTCCGAACTCACCAATGAAGGTGCCATCCCTAATAATTCATATCTTTGTATCATAGCTGGATGATCGCCATACTCGATTCCCAGTGACAGCAAAGTAGTAGTAAGTTGTAGCAGTTTGTGTGTTTCATTGTAAAGACACACACACACACACACACACACCCATCCTTTCCTCCTGACACACACATAAAAACAACCACATATTCCCCCAACACACTCCACCCACACTCTCCCCCCACATACTCCACCCACACACACTCCCCCCCCCCCACACATAACCTAAGAACAAAACACCCGGCCGACACTTCACAAGGAGGCTCATACACACACGATAATAAAACACAAAAGTAATTGTATTAGCCCCGCTAGACTAACCATTACCCCCACTATTTGACCCAGAGAACCACCACCACCACCACCACTGTGTTATTGTCCTGATAAAGATGACGTAAAATGCTCCTCTGATAATAGAATCTTTTCCTGAACAAGACACTGCCGAGGAATTGCGATGGTATTATCTGGTATTATTGTGGTATTAAGAGTGATTACAAAACACACTTGGAAGCTATTGAAGGAATTTAATTGTGTCTTGGGAGATTTAGGTATTTTTTCTCGCATTAAAAGAGATTACAAAAACGGAAGTAGCAGCCATTGAAAGAACTTAATTGTATTTAGAGATTTAAAATACAGGTATATAGTAATTATCGTAAGGTGTGGCACTGTTAGCAATAATTACAAAAGACAATCGGAAACTATTAGAAGAATTTGTTTGTACTGTATCTAGAGGCTTACAGGTACAGTATTATAGACGTATAGTAATTAATATAAAGTTATAATATTGTAAAGGTGGTATGTTTATATGGTTTAGGTTAGGTTAAGTGCTGGTTAGTTAAAGTTACGTTTAGGATAGGTTTTGTTAGGTACAGATTATGTTAGGTTGGGTTAAGTTCCATATCAGAAGTTCAAATGTGTCTCGAATGCACGCTAACATCACCAACACACACTCTAATATCACCAACACACACTCTAGCATCAGCAACACACTCTAACATCACCAACACGCACTCTAATATCACCAACACACACTCTAGCATCAGCAACACACTCTAACAACACCAACTCACACTCTGACATCACCAACACACACTTTAACAACGCCAACACACACTTAAACATCACCAACACACACCCTAACATCACCAACACACACTCTAACATCACCAACACACACGCTAACATCACCAAGACTCTAACATCACCAACATACACTAACATCACCAACACACTAACATCACCACCAACATCACCAACATTAACATCACCAACACAACACACACCCTAGCATCACCAACACACACTCTAACATCACCAACACATACACCATCACCAACACACACTTTAAACATCACCAACACACACCCTAGCATCACCAACACACACTCTAACATCACCAACACATACACTAACATCACCAACACACACTCTAACATCACCAACACACACCCTAGCATCACCAACACACACTCTAACACAACACACACTCTAACATCACCAACACACACTCTAACATCACCAAGACTCTAACATCACCAACATACACTAACATCACCAACACACACATTAACATCACCAACACACACTCTAACATCACCAACACACACATTAACATCACCAACACACACCCTAGCATCACAACACACACTCAACATCACCAACACACCAACATCACCAACACACACCATCACCACACACCAACAACACACACCTAACATCAACAAATACACACTCTAACATCACCAACACACACCCTAGCATCACCAACACACTCTAACATCACCAACACGCACTCTAACATCACCAACACACACTCTAACATCACCAACACACACCTACATCCACACACCAGCATCACCAACACATACACCAACATCACCAACACACATCACCAACACACACCCTAGCATCACCACACCTAACATCACCAACACGCACTCTAACATCACCAACACACACTAACATCAAAAAGTACATATAATAATATCAACCAATACAACTATCACCAACAACACACTTTAACATCACCAACACACACTAAATCAACACACACTCACCAACACACTAACATCAAAAGTGTAATAATATCAACCAATACACATACTATCACCAACAACACACTCTAACATCAAACAGCACTCTAACACACCAACACACACCATAGCATCACCAACACACACTCTAACATCACCAACACATACACTAACATCACCAACACACTTTAACATCACCAACACACCCTAGCACCACCAACACATGCACTAACATCACCAACACACTTTAACATCACCAACACACACTAGCACCACCAACACATACACTAACATCACCAACACACACTCTAACATCACCAACACACACATCATAGCACATCACCAACACACTCTAGCAAACACACACTCTAACATCACCAACACACACTTAACATCACCAACACACACCTAACACCACCAACACATACACTAACATCAACAACACACACACCACAACAAACACACAACACACACCCTAGCACCACCAACACATACACCATCACCAACACACACTTTAACATCACCAACACACACCCTAGCACCACCAACACACACTCTAACATCACCAACACAACACACACATAGCACCACCAACACACTAACATCACCAACACACACTTTAACATCACCAACACACACCCTAGCATCACCAACACACACTCTAACATCACCAACACACACCTAACATCACCAACACACACCCTAGCACCACCAACACATCCACTAACATCACCAACACACACTCTAACATCACCAACACATACAACATCACCAACACACACTTTAACATCACCAACACACACCCTAGCACCACCAACACATACACTAACATCACCAACACACACTCTCAACAAACACACTCTAACATCACCAACACACTAGCATCACCAACACACACTAATATCACCAACACGCACCTAACATCACCAACACACACTAACATCAAAAAGTACATATAATAATATCAACCAATACACATACTATCACCAACACACACTCTAACATCACCAACACACTCGAACGTCACGAACACACACGAGCATCACCAACACACACGAGCATCACCAACACACTCTAACGTCACCAACACACACTAGCATTACACACTCTAACATCACCAACACACACTCCAACATCACCAACACTCGAACGTCACCAACACACACGAGCATCACCAACACACTCTAACGTCACCAACACACACTAGCATTACACACTCTAACATCACCAACAGACACTCCAACATCACCAACACTCTAACATCACCAACACACACTAACATCACCAACACACTATAGCATCACCAGCACACTCCAACATCACCAACACACTCCAACATCACCAACACTCTTAACTTCACCAACACAGACGCCACAATACCCTCTCAGATATCGTGCCCAGGTAGACTTTAATCATCCTCTACACCTGAGCACAAGTAAATGGAGTGTGGTTATTGGTACAGGTGAGAGGAGTCACCTGAGTGATGGAGAGGGCTTATTAGTGATGGAGTTAGTTACCTGAGCGACGGAGAGGGCTTATTAGTTGTGAAGTGAGTTACCTAAGGGGCGTATGAGTGACGGATGGGGCGTGTGAGTGGTGGAGTAAGTTACCTGAGCTACGGAGAGGAGTAACTATGAGTGACACTGACTCACACTGTTTGTTTAAATGACGAGGTGTGATTTTCTCTCTTTCCCTCTTTAGCTTTATTATCTCTTTATCTCTCTTATCTCTCTCTTTTCAATTCTCTAGTCTCTCGTTATCTCTAAGACTCTCTTACCCTTTAACTATCTCTCTCTCTCTTTCTCTCTCTCTGCCTTTACTCTGTTTTCTCTCTCCGTCTCTACTCAGGGTGTCCATAAAGTTGTGGTGCAGTTTAAAATATTAATAACTTAGGTTCTACAGGAGATGAAAACAATCTGTTTATACATGGACAGGTAATTTTTTTTTTTATGACCAAAGAATTTTTTATTATTTTGTTATTTATTTTAAACAAAGTTTTCCGAATATTTGGATCGTAAGAAGTGGGTCATTCGCTTGGCCAGCTCGCTCACAGGATTTGTCCCCATTGGACTTTTTCCTATGGGGATATGTTAAAACTGTAGTTTACTCATCAAAACCTTATTCTTTAGACGATCTTCGTGGTTAGATAACTCATGTGATCAGTGCCATTACTAAAATACAACAGCTGAACATTTTTGTGGAACTTCAAAATCGTACTATGTTTTGTATCCGTAATGATGGTGGATATGTTGTAACCTAGCAGTCCTAATATTAAAGATGCTAATACTTGAATAAATTACCTGTCCATCTATTAACTGCACCACGACTTTACGGAATAAATTACCTGTCCATCTATTAACTGCACCACGACTTTACGGACACTCTTATCTATTCTCTCCACCTATCTCTAAAACTTCTCTCTCTCTTCCTTTTTCTACCTTTTTCTCTTTCATTGTCTCTTTCTACTCTTTCTCTTTCACTTTTCCCACTTCTCTTTCTCTCTCTGTTTCATTGAGTGTGCGGTGGGGAAATGGTTGCAACACTCACCTCCTGCCCTAAAAGTCGCTAGTTCGTGGCCCGGGTCACCACAGATTGGGTTTAAGACATCATTGGGAGAGGAAGTGAGAGGGAAAAGGGAGGTAATGGGAGGGAAGAAGAGAGGGAAATGGTGGAGGAAGAAAGGAAGAGGAGTGAAGAGGATGGTGAGATGTGTTAACCATAGAGATGACTGACTGGTCACTTACATACATACATACATACATACATATTCCCCCTCTCCCTTACCCTTACACACACACACACACACTCTCTCACACACAACACACACACACACAACACACACACACAACACACACACACACAACACACACACACACAACACACAACACACACACACACACACACACACACAACACACACACACACATACAGCACACACACGCACACAACACACACACAACACACACGCACACACACACACTGTTATAGGACGCGGAACTTCACGCCACTGAATGTCTGGGTCGTCCTTAATGACATTCCTCCCACTCTCCTACCCTCCTCCTCCTACCCTTTCACCTTCCTCCTCCTATTCTCCTCCCACCCTCTTCCTACTCTCCTCACCCTCCTCCAACCCTCTTGCCACCCTCCTACTCTACCCTCCTCCTACTCTTCCACCCTCCTACCCTACCCTACCCTCCTCCTACCTTCCCACCCTCCTCCTACCCTCTTCCTACCCTCTCCCTACCCTACCTTCCCACTCTTCTCCCACCCTCCTCCTCCCACACTACCCATCCCACCTCCTCCTACCCATCCACACTTTTTTTTTTTTTTTTTTTTGTAGGAAAGGAGGAATGAAGGAAGATTAGAGGTGGGGGAAGGAAGTTATAGTTCGGAAATTGAAGAAATTCAGGAGGAGGTAAGAGAGGGCGGGCTGACCGCCTAGCTAAGCTAATAGTGTGTTAGGGTTGTGTCATGGGTTAGTTATTGTCTGCCGATACAGGCACTAGACAGCCTACCCTGTCCCATTTATGGGTGATTTAAGGGCCTTATTTCATATTCCACCGACCCTACTGGCGGATGCTGGTCTAGGGAGGTTGTCTATTGCCTGGCCTTGTAGATCGGGGGTGGTAATGGACCTTTTGAGATTTCGTAGCTTTTTGGGAACCATGTATGGTTGTTGTCGTTATCTGGTGGGAGTCTTTGAAGGAGTTCTTGCTCTGATCGTTCTATCTTTTGCCAGATTCTGCTGGCCAGGGTGTGCAGCTGCTGGTTGATGGGTTTCATTCTCAGGTCTCTATGTATCTCGGCTGTGGTTCTGGTGAAGGTGTATCTTTCACCTGTGACGAATCTTAGGGCTTCATTTTGGACCACCTGTAATTTTAATATTTGAGTGGTGCTCATAGTATGAAGAGGTATTGCTGGGTAAGTTAATATCGGTGTGATAAATGATGTCACTAGGCGGAGTTTAATTTTCTCAGGAAGCGCTTTAAAGCGGTATAGTTTTCTTAGCTCTCTTCTTGCTTTTTCCTTCCTACTGTGGACATGATGGGAGTAACCTGTCGTGGATATATGTAGGCCCAGGAGGGTGCCTCTGCTTTTGTATTCTATCTGGGCATTATTGGTTACTAATGGATGGGTTTTCCTTCTGCATAAGGGTTTCACTGTGAATTTCGGGAGACTGGTTCGGATTTTCCATTGTTTTTCGTAGTTATTTACCCTTTGTAATTCCCGCCTGGTGTTTTCGGCCTGTAACGCTCGCGATTTTCCTTGATGTGTTGTTATTTGAGTGATGTCGTCTGCATACATAATATCTTCGTTACCTATTCTAGTGGGAGGCGGGGTGTCACTTGTGTAGATAATATATAGGGTGGGGGAGAGGACGCTTCCCTGAGGGACTCCACTCATGAGTGGGAAGGTCTCTCCTGTGTGTTGTCCTACCCTCAGTCTGGCATTTCTGCCGTCAAGAAAGTTGCAAAGCAACTTTTCAATGTTGGTGGGAAGTCCGAGTTGGAGGATCTTATATTTTAGACCGTCGTGCCAGACTTTGTCAAATGCCTTCGCTACATCCCGGAGAGTTAGATTACATTGTCTACCACTCGCCGCGGCTCTGGCTATGTTTTCACATGCCAGGGCTATCGCTGTTGTGGTGGACTTCCCTTTCCTGAACCCGAATTGTCTGCAGTTGACTCTGTTTGTTGTTTCCAGGTGATTTCTCAGACGGTTATTGATGATTTTTTCTAGGATTTTTCCAGGTACTTCGAGGAGGGAGATCGGTCTGTAGTTTAGTGGGACGGCGGGGTTCTTTCCTTGTTTTGGTGTTAGGGTAATAATGGCCTCTTTGAATTTAGTTGGGAAGTAGCCCGAGGCCAGGCAGGCGTTCATTGTGGTTCTCAATCTCTCCATGGCCGGGTTGTTTATGTGGCTGAGGATCTCCTTGATGATGCCTGAATAACCAGGGGCTTTATTTCTCCTACTTTCACTATCCTTCTACCCTCCCACCCATCTCCTACCACTACCCCCCCCACCAAGAATTCCTATTGTGGCCATAATCATTCCCGAGAAACACTACCACCACCACCACCACCATTACTACTACTACTACTTATTTTTCCCCTTCTCTCTCCTCTCCTGTTTTAACTCAACCATATGTACCATCGCTGGGTCTATTTTGGTCTCTATTAGTTGGTCTATTGGTCGGTCTATTTTGGTCTATGTTATGTCTTATGGTCTATTTTAGGTTTATTAGGTCTATTTTGTTTTTCTAATGGTCTATTTTAGGTTTATTTTGGTCTGGTTTTTTATTTATTTTGAAGTTTTTTGTTTTGTTTTTCTGTTCCTTTGTCTATTGTCTCTCTCTTTCTCTCTCACTTTCTCAACATATATCCTTCATCTATCTCTCACTCTGTTTCTCTACATCGTTCTCTCTCTGTATCTCTGTATCTCACCTTTTCTAGCTTTATTTCTCCCCGTCTCTCTATCTTCCTCTCGCTCTTTCTCCTTCTCTCTCTCTCACTCTTTCTACCCTAATTTCTATGTCTCACCGTCTCTCTGCCTGTCTCTGTCTCTCTCTCTTTGTCTCGTAAAAACACCACCCAAAAGGTAATAGCGAGAGACAGGTAACAGAGAGGACAGGTGGTGAGGTCATTCGCCTTAGGTTCCAGCAATATTCCCACCGGGCCGACTAGCCAATGGCCGCCCGTCTTTTAGTTACAGGCACACTATTCGAAAAAAAATATATATATCAATTAAAGAAAAAGATTAAAAACTAATGAAAAAATTAAATCATGTCAAATTAAAGATTAAAAAATAAATAAAATCAACAGTTGAAAGAAATTTTTTTGTGGGGGGGGGAGTGGGTGGAATTATGAGAAATATTAACAAGATAAAAAAAAATAAAGAAATAAAAAAAAAAGCTAAAAGATACCCTGGAAAAATACGTTTTATAATTGGTTAAAAACATATATACAGATAAAGCTTTTTTCCTCTGACTCTTAACATGGTGGTGGAGGACAACCTATTTTTTGGTCGAGGTTTTGGCGTTACGTGTCATTAAACTTGAGACGACGGGGAGAGCTTTTACAAGTCTGTGGGTGAACTTTTGACTCTTTTTCTTCCTGTCCCGTCCACTGTTCGTCTCTCTCTCTCTCTCTCACATACACACTCTTTGCCTTCCTCTCTCACTTTTGTTCTGTCCCTTCCGCTGCTCTCTTTGTCTTCCTTTCTCCTCTCCCTCCCTTCCGCTGTCCCGTTCTCTTTTTTATCTTTCCCCTTTTCTTTCTCTCCTTCACTCCCTTTCTCTTTTCCGCTTTGCCTTTAACTTCTCCCTCTTTCTTTTTTTGCATTTCTCTCTCTCTTTTGCCATTTCCCCTTCTCTTCCCCTTCCTATTTCTCTTTCTTCCGCGTTGCCTTCTTTCCCTCCTCTGTCTTTTTCTTTTCCCTTCCCATTTCTCTCTCTCATAGCTCCCTATTTCCTTCCTTTCCTCCCTCCCTTCCACTCTCTCTTCCTTCTTTTTCTCTCCCTTCCATCTGTCCTCTTCCTTCCTTCGTTCCCTCCATCCGTCCCATCCCTCTCCCACTCGCTGCTAGATTAAGGACATATACTCACATCCCTCCCCCTCCCTTCCCTTCCCTTCCCCTCCACCTCCCTTCCCTTCACTTCCCTTCTCTCTCTTATCTCCCTTGCTAAATCATTGCAAAAGTCAGTACTGTACACACTCACAGTCAGCCACTACACAACTACCATCATTCTACAGGTAGTGACCATACACCCCCTCTCACTCCACCCCCTGACACACCTGGTGAAAATTGGCAGGTAAATGTGAGTGAGTGTAGTGACCTTGATGTATATTTTGGGTCTGAATTCCAAGGTTACGTGTTCTGATGGGTATATGTCTCTGGTTACTCGTTATGATAGGTACATGTCTCTGGTTACTTGTTCTGATGGGTACATGTCTCTTGTTACTCGTTCTTGGATGGGTACATGTCTCTGTCATTTGTCTCTGATGGGTGCTATGTCTCTGGTTACGTGTCTCTGATGGGCACATGTCTCTGGTTACGTGTTCTGATGGGTACATGTCTCTGGTTACGGTTCTGATGGGTTATGTCTCTGGTTACGTGTTCTGATGGGTACATTCTGTTACGGTTCTGATGGGTACATGTCTCTGTTACGTGTCTCTGATGGCACATGTCCTGGTTACTTGTTCTGATGGGTACATGTCTTGAAGTTGCCTTGTTCTGGTGGGTACATGTCTCTGTTTACGTGTTCTGATGGGCACATGTCTCTTGTTACGTGTTCTGATGGGTACATGTCTCTGGTTACGTGTTCTGATGGGTACATGTCTCTTGTTACGTGTTGGCATGGGTACATGTTCTGGTTACGTGTTCTGATGGGTACATGTCTCTGGTTATGCTCTGATGGGCACATGTCTCTGGTTACGTGTTCTGATGGGTACATGTCTCTGGTTACGTGTTCTGATGGGTACATGTCTCTGGTTACGTGTTCTGATGGGCATGTCTCTGGTTACGTGTTCTGATAAGTACATGTCTCGGTTTTCATGTGTTCTGATGGGTACATGTCTCTGGTTACGTATGTTCTGATGGGTACATGTCTGGTTACGTGTTCTGATGGGTACATGTCTCTGGAATATGTGTCTCTGATGGGTACATGTCTCTGTTTACGTGTTCCCTGATGGGTACATGTCTCTTGTTACGTGTTCTGATGGGCACATGTCTCTGGTTACGTGTTCTGATGGGCACATGTCTCTGGTTATGCCTGATGGGCACATGTCTCTGTCATTACGTGTTCTGATGGGTACATGTCTCTGGTTACGTGTTCTGATGGGTACATGTCTCTGGTTACGTGTTCTGATGTAAGGTTATTGTCTCGGTTACGTGGGGTTCTGATGTACATGTCTCTGGTTACGTGTTCTGATGGGTACATGTCTCGGTTACGTGTTCTGATGGGTACATGTCTCTGGTTACGTGTTCCTCTGATGGGTACATATGTCTCTTGTTACGTGTTCTGATGGGCACATGTCTCTGGTTACGTGCTCTGATGGGTACATGTTCCTTGTTACGTGTTCTGATGGGTATATGTCTCTGGTTACGTGTTCTGATGGGTACATGCCCTGGTTACGTGTTCTGATGGGTACATGTCTCTGGTTGCTGCCCTGATGGGTACATGTCTCTGTCACGTGTTCTGATGGGTACATGTCTCTGGTTACGTGTCTCTGATGGGCACATGTCCTTGTTGCGTTCTGATGGGCACACGTCCTGGTCACGTGCCCTGATGGGCACATGTCCTTGTTACGTGTCTCTGATGGGTACATGTCCTGGTTGCTGCGTTCTGATGTAAGCGTCCTGTCATGCCTGATGGGTACATACAGTCTCTGAAGTTACGCGTTCTGATGGGCACATGTCTCTGGTCACGCTCCTGATGGGTACACGTCCTTGTTTACGGTCCTGATGGGCAATACACGTCCTGGTTACGCGCTCCGATGGGCACGTCCCCCTGGTCACGCGTCTCACGGCATACGTCCTGGTCGATGCGTCTGACGCCACGTCCTGTCACGGTTCCGATGCAAGGCTACGTCCTCTGGCTACGTGTCCTGGATGGGTACATGTCCTGGTTACGTCTCTGATGGGTACATGTCCTGGGTTACGTGTCTGATGGGTACATGTCCTGAAGTCACGTGTCTCTGATGGGTCTCTCTGCTTACGTGTTCCTATTTTTGGGTACATGTCTCTGTTTACGTGTTCTGATAACATGTCTCTGGTTACGTGTTCTGATGGGTACATGTCTCTGGTTACGTGTCTGATGGGTACATGTCTTTTGTTGGTTTGGTTCTGATGGGTACATGTCTCTGCTATGTTCTGATGGGTACATGTCTCTTTGTTACTTGTTCTGATGGGTACATGTCTCTGGTTATGTGTTCCTGATGGCGGCCATTCTTGTTACTTGTCTGATGGGTACATGTCTCTGTCACGTGCTCCTGATGGGTACATGTCTCTTGTTAGCGTGTCTTGATGAAGACTTCGGGTTACGTGCCTGATGCAGCATACATGTCTCTTGTTACGTGTTCTGATGGGTACATGTCTCTGGTTACGTGTTCTGATGTAAGTGTTATTGTCTCGGTTACGTGTTCTGATGGGTACATGTCTCTGGTTACGTGTTCTGATGGGTACATGTCTCTGTTACGTGTTTGATGGGTACATGTCTCTGGTTACGTGTTCTGATGGGTACATGTCTCTGGTTACGTGTTCTGATGGGTACATGTCTCTGGTTACGTGTTCTGATGGGCACATGTCTCTGGTTACGTGTGTTCTGATGGGTACATGTCTCTGGTTACGTGTCTCTTGATGGGTACATGTCTCTCTGGTTACGTGTTCTGATGGGTACATGTCTCTGTCACGTGTTCTGATGGGTACATGTCTCTGGTTACGTGTTCTGATGGGTACATGTCTCTGGTTACGTGCCTGATGGGTACATGCCTCTGGTTACTTGTTCTGATGGGCAGCTACGTCTTCTTGTTACTTGGTTCTGATGGGTACATGTCTCTTGTTACGTGTTCTGATGGGTACATGTCTCTTGGTTACGTGTTCTGATGGGCATATGTCTCTGGTTACGTAATTCTGATGGGTACATGTCCTGGTTACTTGTTCCTGATGGGCATGTCTCTGGTTACGTGTTCTGATGCAAGGTACATGTCTCTCAAGCCATGCTCTGATGGGTACATGTCTCTGGTTACGTGTTCTGATGGGTACATGTCTCTGGTTACGTGTTCTGATGGGTACATGTCTCTGGTTACGTGCGTTCTATGGCACATGTCTCTGGTTACGTGTTCTGATGGGTACATGTCTCTGTTACGTGTTCTGATGGGTACATGTCTCTGGTTACGTGTTCTGATGGGTACATGTCTCTGGTTGTGTTCTGATGGGTACATGTCTCTGGTTACGTGTGTTCCGATGGGCACATGTTCCCCGCAAGGCGTGTTCTGATGGGCACATGTCTCTGGGTTACGTGCTCTGATGGCACATGTCTCTGTTTCATGCGTTCTGATGTATACATGTCTCCTTGTTACGTGCCCCACGGCACATGCCCCTGGTCACATGTGTCTCTGATGGGCACATGTCCTTGTCATGCGCTCTGATGGGCACATGTCTCTTGTTTCACGTGCCTGATGGGTACATGTCTCACATGCGTTCTGATGGGCCACGTCCCTGTCACGCGTTCCGACGGGGTACACGTCCCCGGTTTCACGCGCCCGACGGGCAACACGTCCCTGTCACGCGTCCCATTTCTGCACATGTCCCGTTCACGCGCCCGATGCAAGGCCACGTCCCTGTCAGTTCCGATGGGCAACCACGTCCTGTCACGCAGTCCTGATGGGTACACGTCCCTGTTACGCGCCCGGATGGGCACACGTCCTGTCGCGTTCCGATGGGCACACGTCCCTGTCACGCGTCCTGACGGGGCACACGTCCCGTCACGCGTCCTGATGGGCACACGTCCCTGTCACGTGTCCTGACGGGCACACGTCCCGTCACGCGTCCTGATGGGCACACGTCCTGTTACGCGCCTGACGGGGCACATGTCCTGTCACGCGCCCTGATGCAAGGCGCCATGTCCTTGTTCACGCAGCTCCTGATGTAAGTACATGTCCCCGGTTACGCGCCTGATGGGTACACATGTCTCTTGTTACGTGTTCTGATGGGCACATGTCTCTTGTTACGTGCCCCGATGGGCACATGTCTCTTGTCGTGCTCTGATGGGTACATGTCTCTGGTTACGTGCTCTGATGGGTACATGTCCTTGTTACGTGCCTGATGGGTACATGTCTCTTGTTACGTGTTCTTGATGGGTACATGTCTCTTAAAGTTATGTGCCTTGATGGCACATGTCTCTTGTTTACGTGCTCTGATGGGTACATGTCTCTGGTTACGTGCTCTGATACATGTCTTGTTACGTGTTCTGATGGGTACATGTCTCTGGTTACGTGCCTCTGATGGGTACATGTCTCTTGTTACGTGTTCTGATGGGTACATGTCTCTTGTTACGTGCTCGGATGTTATACGTCTCTTGTTACGTGCTCTGATGGGTACATGTCTCTTGTTTACGTTCTGATGCAAGACATGCCTCGTTCATGCCTGATGGGTACAGCTGTCTCTGGTTACGTGCTCTGATGGCACATGTCTCTTGTTACGTTCTCTCTGGCGGCACATGTCTTCTTTTGTTACGTGTTCTGATGGGTACATGTCTCTTGTTATGCCTGATGGGTACATGTCTCTTGTTACGTGCTCTGATGTACATGTCTCTGGTTTATGCCTCATGTACATGTCTCATGTTACGTGCTCTGATGGGCACATGTCTCTTGTTACGTGTTCTGATGGGGTGTTATGTCTCTGTTACGTGCCTTGATGGGTACATGTCTCTTGCTACGTGCTCTGATGGGCACATGTCTCTTGTTACGTGCTCTGATGGGTACATGTCTCTGTTCACGTGCTCTGATAAGAAGAAGGTCTCTGCCATGCCCTGATGGGCACATGTCTTTATTAGGTGCCTGATGGGTACATGTCTCTCACATGTGTTCTGATGGGGTGCCACATGTCTCTTTGTTACGTGCCTCTGAGGGTACATGTCTCTTGTTACGTGCTCTGAATGGCACATGTCTCTGGTTACGTGCTCTGATGGGTACATGTCTCTGTTACGTGCTCTGAGGGTACATGTCCTGGTTACGTGCTCTGATGGGTACATGTCTCTTTTGCTTTTCACGTGCTCTTGATGTACATGTCTCTTGTTTACGTGTTCTGATGTGCGTTATGTCTCTTGGTTACGTGCTCTGATGGGCATATGTCTTGTTACGTGCTCTGATGGGTACATGTCTCTGGTTACGTGCGCTCTGATAAGTACATGTCTCTTGTTACGTGTTCTGATGGGTACATGCCCCTGCAGCCATGTGCCTCTGATGGCACATGTCTCTTGTTACGTGCCTGATGGGTACATGTCTCTTGTTACGTGCTCTGATGGGTACATGCCCCTGTTACGTGTTCTGATGGGCATATGTCTCTTGTTACGTGCTCTGATGTGGGTATATATGTCTCTTGTTACGTGCTCTGATGGGTACATGTCTCTGGTTACGTGCTCTGATGGGTACATGTCTCTTGTTACGTGCTCTGATAAGGCGTCTCTTGTTACGTGTCTCTGAATATGGGTACATGTCTCTTAACATGTGCTCTGATGGGGTACATGTCTCTTTGTTACAGCTCTGATGGGTACATGTCTCTTGTTACGTGCTCTGATGGGTACATGTCTCTTGTTACGTGCTCTGATGGGTACATGTCTCTTTGTTACGTGCTCTGATGGGTACATGTCTCTGGTTACGTGTTCTGATGGGTACATGTCTTGGTTACGTGCTGCTCTGATGGGTACATGTCTTGTTACTTATTCTGATGGGTACATGTCTCTGGTTACGTGTTCTGATGGGTACATGTCTCTTGTTACGTGCCTGATGGGTACATGTCTCTTTGTTACGTGCTCTGATGGGTATATGTTAGTCTGGTTATGTGTCAGGGTCAGGGTGTATTAGGATGAGTCAGAGTGTGTCACGGTGTGTCAAGGTAAGTCAGGGTGTATCTGGCACTGGATACAACACTGTATCACACGGGTGGTGATCTACACCACTGTATCACACGGGTTGGTGATCTACACCACTGTATCACACGGGGGTGGTCTACACCACTGTATCACGGGGTGGTGGTCTCACCTACCAGGGGTGGTCACACCACTGTATCCACGGTTGGTGATCTACACCACTGATCACACGGGTTGGTGGTCTACGCCACTGTATCACACGGGGGTGGTCAACACCACTGTATCACACGGGTTGGTGATCTACACCACTGTATCACACGGGGGTGGTCTACACCACTGTATCACACGGGGTGGTGATCTACACCACTGTATCACACGGGGGGTCTACACCACTGTACACACGGGTGGTGATCTACACCACTGTATCACACGGGGTGGTCTACACCACTGTATCACACGGGTGGTGATCACCACGTATCACACGGGTGGTGGCTCACCACTGTATCACAGGTGGTGGTCTACGCCACTGTATCACACGGTGGTGATCTACACCACTGTATCACACGGGTGGTGATCTACACCACTGTATCACACGGGTGGTGGTCTACACCACTGTATCACACGGTGGTGATCTACACCACTGTATCACACGGGTGGTGGTCTACCACGTACACGGTGATCTACACCACTGTATCACACGGTGGTGATCTACACCACTGTATCACACGGGGTGGTGATCTACACCACTGTATCACACGTGGTGGCTACACCACTGATCACACGGTGGTTCCACCACTGTATCCGAATTGGTGATCTACACCACTGTATCACACGGGTTGGTGGTCTACACCTGTATCACACGGGGTGGTGATCTACACCACTGTATCACACGGGTGGTGGGCTACACCACTGTATCACACGGGGGTGGTGATCTACACCACTGTATCACACGGGGTGGTGATCTACACCACTGTATCACACGGGTGGTGGGCTACAACACTGTATCACACGGGGGTGGTGATCTACACCACTGTATCACACAGGTGGTGGTCCCACTGTGGGGGTATCCCACTATCACACGGGGTGGTGATCTACACCACTGTATCACACGGTGGTGGGCTACAACACTGTATCACACGGGGTGGTGATCTACACCACTGTATCACACAGGGTGGTGGTCTACACCACTTTATCACACAGGGTGGTGGTCTACACCACTGTATCACCAGGTGGTGGTCTACAAAACTGTATCACACGGGTGGTGTCTACACCACTGTATCACACGGGGTGGTGGTCTACACCACTGTATCACACGGGTGGTGGTCTACACCCTGTATCACACGGTGGTGGTCTACACCACTGTATAACACCAGGTGGTGGTCTCAAAACTGTATCACACGGGGTGGTGGTCTACCCACTGTATCACGGGGTGGTGGTCTATAACCCTGTATCACACGGTGGTGGTCTACACCCTGTATACACGGGTGGTGGTCTACCTCTGTATCACACGGGGGTGGTGGTCTACACCTCTTATCACACGGGGTGGTGGTCTACAACCCTGTATCACACGGGGTGGTGGTCTACACCACTGTATCACACGGGGTGGTGGTCTACACCACTGTATCACACAGGGTGGTGTTCTACAACTGTATCACACGGGGTGGTGATCTACAACCCTGTATCACACAGGGGTGGTGGTCTCATCACTGTATCACACGGGGGTGGTCTACACCACTGTATCACACGGGTGGTTGTCTACACCACTGTATCACACAGTGGGTGGTGGTCTACACCACTGTATCACACGGGGTGGTGGTCTACACAACTGTATCACACGAGGTGGTGGTCTACACCACTGTATCTCACGGGGTGGTGGTCTACACAACTGTATCACACGGGGTGGTGGTCTACAACCTTGTATCACACGGGTGGTGGTCTACACCACTGTTGACACAGGGGTGGTGGTCTACACCACTGTATCACACGAGGTGGTGATCTACACCACTGTATCACACGGTGGTGGTCTACACCACTGTATCACCCGGGGTGGTGGTCACAACTGTATCACACGGGGTGTGGCTCCTGTATCACACCCGGTGGTGGTCCCACAACCCTGTATCACACGGGGTGGTGGTCTACAACTGTATCACACTGGGTGGTGTTCTACAACACTGTATCACACGGGGTGGTGGTTTACAACACTGGTATCACACGGCGTGGTGGTCTACACAACTGTATCACACAGGGTGGTGGTCTACACCACTGTATCACACCCGGGGGTGGTCTACACCACTGTATCACACGGGGGTGGTCCTACAACACTGTATCACACGGGGTGGTGGTCTACACCACTGTATCACACGGTGGTGGTCTACACCACTGTATCACACGGGGGTGGTGATCCACACCACTGTATCACACGGGGGTGGTCTACACCACTGTATCACACAGGTGGTGGTCTACACCACTGTATCACACGGGGGTGGTCTACACCACTGTATCACACGGGGTGGTGGTCTACACCACTGTATCACACGGGGTGGTGGTCTACATCACTGTATCACACGGGGGGTGGCTCACACCACTGTATCACACGGGGTGGTGGTCCACACCACTGTATCACACAGGGTGGTGGTCTACACCACTGTATCACACGGGTGGTGGTCTACACCACTGTATCACCGGGGTGGTGGTCTACACCACTGTATCACACGGGGTGGTCTACACCACTGTCACACGGGGTGGTGGTCTACACCACTGTATCACACGGGGTGGTGGTCCCACATCACTGTATCACACGGGGGTGGTCTACACCACTGTATCACACAGGGTGGTGGTCTACACCACTGTATCACACAGGGGGTGGTCTACACCACTGTATCACACAGGGTGGTGGTCTACACCACCATCACACAGGGTGGTGGTCTACATCACTGTATCACCGGGGGTGGTCTACACCACTGTATCACACAGGTGGTGGTCTACACCACTGTATCACACAGGGGTGGTGGTCTACATCACTGTATCACACGGGGGTGGTCTACACCACTGTATCACACAGGGTGGTGGTCTACATCACTGTATCACACAGGGGGTGGTCACACCACTGTATCACACAGGGTGGTGGTCACATACTGTATCACACGGGGTGGTGGTCTACAACTGTATCACACGGGGGTTGTCTGGGTGGTGGTCTACATCACTGTATCACGGTGGTGGTCTACAACACTGTATCACACGGGGGTGGTCTACACACTGTATCACACGGGTGGTGGTCTACACACCACTGTATCACAGGAGTGGTGTACACACTGTATCACACGGGGTGGTGGTCTACACCAATATTGCAATATATATATATATATATATATATATATATATATATATATTGATGCATGAAATCACGGCTATGTCGAATTTCTCAGGGCACGACCACGGTAATAGAGGTGAGAGAGAGAGAGAGAGAGGAACGAGACAGATAGACAGACAGACAGACAGACAGACAGGCAGGCAGGCAGACAGACAGACATAGAAAGATAGGCAAACAGAGGAACGAGACAGACAGACAGACAGGCAAACAGACAGACAGACAAACAGACAGACATAGAAAGAATGAGAAACAGAGGAAACGGACAGTCAGACAGACAGACAGAGACGACAGAAACACACACACACCTCGTCAACAAAACATTAATCATGTTCTTGTAATGATATGCAAATAATGATCATCCTTAAGTGTTTATCTCCCTCCTTCTTCCTTCTCCACCATTATCTCCCTCATATCCCCCTTCCTTCTTCACCATTAGCTACCTTCCCCTTCCTTCTCCACCATTATCTCCCTCATTCCCCTTCCTTCTTCACCATTAGCTCCCTTCCCTTTTCCTTCTCCACCATTATCTCCTTATTCCTTCTCCCCTTCCACCATTAGCTCCGTCCCTCCCTCTTTCTCTATAATTATCTCCTCCTTCCCTCCTTCTTGTCCACCATTTGCTCCCTCCTTCCCCTTCCACCATTAACTCCCTCCTTCCTTCCTCTTTCCCTCGCCACCATTATCTCCCTTCATCCTTCCCTCTCCACCATTATCTCCCTCCCTCTCAATCATTATCTCCCCCCTCCCTCTTCACCATTAATTCCCTCCGTCTCCTTCATCATTATCTCCTTCCCTACTTCCTCTTCCTTCTCAATTATTATCTCCTCGCTCCTTCCCTCCTCTCTCCCTCCTATCCCATATCTCACTACTTCCTCTTCCTTCTTTTTGTCTCCAGAGGTTTCCATCTTCCTTCTGATTATCTCCCTTCTTTCCGACCCTTTCACTGACTTCCTTCCTTCCTTCTTTCCTTCCTCCCTCCCTCCGTCTTTTGTGTGCCTCCCTTATTCTTTTTCTCCTCCTATTGTTTGCCTATAATCTGCAGGTCTTTCTCTCCTCTTCATCCTCATTATCTCTTCCCCTCTCCCTCCTCTACCATGATAACCCCTTTGTTTACGTTTTGTCTTACAGTAACCCAAAATCCGGATTCACACAGATGCGTTCGTCTTTCCCGCCTTTTTCGGGGTTCGTCAATGCATCATATTATAGTCGTCATTTCTGTGCTATTTCAGATCTAATTATCTCTCTCTCTCTCTCTCTCTCTCTCTCTCTCTCTCTCTCTCTCTCTCTATATATATATATATATATATATATATATATATATATATATATATATATATATATATATATATATATATATATATATATCAGTATCAAAAACATTATTAAGGGATACTAAGTTTGCTAACAAAGTTTATTCACCTCGCGTCGAAATATTTTGATAAACTTGATTTTTTTAGCAAGGGAAATATATGGTGAAGGAATACAAGAATCCGGATTGAGGATTCACACACGCAAAAAACACCCGTCGATAGTGTTGTTGTTGTTGTTTTTCCTCAGTGGGCCAGTTATCAGAAATTTCTCTTCCATTCGCCTTTCTAAATATTTCATCGTTCTATGCTGTATTTGTTTTCGTTGTAGTGTCTTCAAAGCTTCCTGTTAAGTATTGCCTTTTTTCTGTGTTGTCTTAACTTTATATTTTTGTTGGGGGAGGGAAGAAGCGATGGATAGTGGAATAAAGAGGGAGGAAGAGATGAATAGAGGAAGAGGTGGGAGGAGATGGCTAGGGGATGATAAGAGAGACAGAAAGGAGTAAGAGAGGAAGAGAAAGATGAATAAGAAAGATAGAAAGACGAGGAGAAAGAAAGAGATAAATAGAAAGAAGAGGAGTAAGGAATAAGAAGAAATAACAGGAAGAGTAAAACAGAAAGAAAGAATTAAAAGGAACTACCTAATATAAACATCTTTTCACTACCTCATCAACATCAACACCAGACATCATCCGGGCAAGCTTCATTAAATCACAAACAACACTCTATATACAAACAAACTTTTTTATGCACAGCCGAGAGTATATGAACGGTCGTGTGTGTGTGTGTGTGTGTGTGTGTGTGTGTGTGTGTGTGTTGGAACTTGATACTGCCCCGTTCTTTACATGTTATTAAAATTGGTATGCAGAATTACGAGGTTTTTTTTTGCTTGACTCCCCGGATGAAAATTAATAGGCATGTGTTTTCGTCATTCAGGTAAGCTCGGCGGGAATTAATTACTGTGAAAGACTGTGTTATCATCATCATCATCATCATCGTCTCAGCCTTTATCGCTACCATCGCTATCGTTAAAGCCATCACTACCACCATACATCACCACTACTACACACCACTATACTGTACATCACCATACATCCCCATCACTCAAAACCACCACCATACACCATTACATATCACCACATCACACCAACACAGCAGCATTACCACCACACCAGCACCACCACTACACACCATTACCACACACCACCACCACCACCACCACCACTACACTCCACCACACTACCACCGAAACCAACGAAAACCAACTACTGGATTGACCTCACTACTGCCTCTCTTGACCTCACTACTGCCTCTCTTGACCTCACTACTGCCTCTCTTGACCTCACTATTGCCTCTCACAGTATCTTGGACGAGTTAGGTTTAGTATGGTCGACAACAGTTCAATGCGAAATAACCCGGAACTAATGAGCTGGATCCAGGAATTTCTAATTACTGTAGTCTTCCGGTGGTGACTGGTGGTGGTGGTGGTGGTGGTGGGCGACCTTTACCACAGGACAACACAACAGCACACAGCACAACACAGCAGCATACAGCAAAACAAAGCACAGCACAGCACAACACATCACAGCACGGAACAGCACAACACAACAGCACTATACAGCTCAGCACAACACAACACAGCACTGTACACCACAGCACAACACAGCTCAGCACAACACAACAGCACTACACAGCTCAGCACAACACAGCACAACACACCACAGCACAACACAGCACGGAATAGCACAGCACTCCACAGCACGGCACAAACACACAACACACCACAGCACGGAACAGCACAACACAACAGCACTATACAGCCAGCACAACACAACACAGCATATACCACAGCATAGCACAGCACAACATAGCACAGCACACCCCAGTACGGAACAGCACAGCACAACAACACAATGCAACACAGCACAACATAGCACAACACACCACAGCACGGAACAGCACAGCACAACAGCACAATACAGCACAGTACAACATACCACAGCATAGCACAGCACAACATGGCACAGCGCAGCAACACTGACACTTGTTTGTAGAGTCAAAATAACAGCCTTCACAGCTCATTTATTTTTAGGTTAAGTGAGAGAGAGAGCATCAGGTCAACAGGGTAGTGAAAGATGAGAGGCTCCAGGGACGAAGCTAAGAACACACACACACACACACACACACAGACACACACACACGCACACACACACATACACACACACACACACACATACTCTTCCTCCTCATCTCTTCCATCACTCACACCCACACACACACACAAAGACCCTCCTCCTCCTCTTCCATCACTCACACCCCACACACACAGACCACGCCTCCCTCCTCTCTTCCATCACTCCACCCCACACACAGACCACGCCTCCTCCTCCTCCTCTTCCATCCTCCACACCCACACACACACAGACCACGCCTCCTCCTCCTCCTCTTCCATCACTCACACCCCCACACACACAGACCACGCCTCCTCCTCCTCTTCCATCCTCCACACCCCACACACACAGACCACGCCTCCTCCTCCTCCTCTTCCATCCTCACACACCCCACACACACAGACCATACCTCCTCCTCTTCCTCCTCCACACCCACCCCACAGACCACGCCTCCTCCTCCTCTTCCATCCCTCCCACACCCCCACACACACAGACCACGCCTCCTCCTCCTCTTCCATCACTCACACCCCACACACAGACCACCTCCTCTTCCTCTTCCATCCTCACACCCACCCCACAGACCACGCCTCTCCCTCTCTTCCATCACTCACACCCCACACACAGACCACCTCCTCCTCCTCTTCCATCCTCCACCCACACACACAGACCACGCCTCCTCCTCCTCTTCCATCCTCCACACCCACACACACAGACCACGCCTCCTCCTCCTCTTCCATCACTCACACCCACACACAGACCGCCTCCTCCTCCTCTTCCATCCTCCACCACACCAGAGCCACGCCTCCTCCTCCTCTTCCATCACTCACACCCACACACACAGACCACGCCTCCTCCTCCTCTTCCATCACTCCACACACCACACACACAGACCACGCCTCCTCCTCCTCTTCTTCCATCCTCACACCCACACACACAGACCACGCCTCCTCCTCCTCTTCATCACTCCACACCCCACACACAGACCACCTCCCCTCCTCTTCCATCACTCACACCCCACACACACAGGCCCACGCCTCCTCCTCCTCTTCTTCCATCCTCCCACACCCACACACACAGACCACGCCTCCTCCTCTTCCATCCCTCCCACACACCCCACACACACAGACCACCTCCTCCTCTTCCACCACTCACACCCCACACACACAGACCACGCCTCCTCCTCCCCTCTTCCATCCTCACACCCCACACACACAGACCACGCCTCCTCCTCCTCTTCTTCCATCCACTCCCACCCACACACAGACCACGCCTCCTCCTCCTCTTCCATCCCCACACCCACACACACAGACCGCCTCCTCCTCCTCCTCTTCCATCCTCCACACCCACACACACAGACCACGCCTCCTCCTCCTCTTCCATCACTCACACCCACACACACAGACCACGCCTCCTCCCCTCCTCTTCCATCCTCCACACCCACACACACAGACCACGCCTCCTCCTCCTCTTCCATCACTCACACCCCACACACACAGACCCGCCTCCTCCTCCTCTTCCATCCTCCCACACCCCACACACACAGACCACGCCTCCTCCTCCTGACCTTACCTTGTTTAACGTGACCTGACCTAACTCTACCCTAATCTCTAACCTAACCTAACTCTTGACCCAACCTAACCTAACCTAACCTAACTCTTGACCCAACCTTACTTTGTCTAACCTAACCTGTCTCCAACTCTAACATAACATGATCTACTAACTTAACCTAACCTACCTCTCTCCTTGCTCATCCTTCCCTCTATAGTATCCTATCCTTCTTTCCTCCTCCTCCTCCTCTATTTTTCTCATCCTCCCTTCCTTATTTCTCACTTCCTCCTCTTCCTCTTCCCTTCCATCCTCTTTTTTTTATTATCTGTTTATATCCTCTTACCTTCTTGCCCTCCCTCCCTAACGTTGTTCCTCCTTCCCTCCCTCCCTCCCTCTCTCCTTCCTTCCTCCCTCCCCTCCTCCCTCTCTTTCCTTCCCCCTCCCTCCCCTCCCCTCTAACGTTATTCCTCCTTCCTCCCTCCCTCTCTCCTTCCCAACCTCCCTCCTTCCCCTCCCTCCTTCCTCCTCCCTCCTAACATTATTCCTCCTTCCCTCCTCCTCCCTCCACTCGTTATTCCTCCCTTCCCTCCCTCCCTCTCTCCTTCCTCCCCTCCTCTCTCCTTCCCCTCCCTCCCTCCTTCCCCCCCCCTCCCTCCCTAACGTTATTCCTCCTTCCCTCCCTCCCTCCCTCCCTCCCTCCCTCCCTCACTTTGTTCCTTGAGTCATTTCCTGTTTGAACAGTGACCAATCCAGCTCTTTCCTCCTCTCCTCCCGGGGTCCGGACAAAGCTCCTCATAAAGTGAAAAATAGGTTAGGTTGAGTGTTGTAGTGAAGTTAGGTTAAGTTAGACTAGAGTAGGTTAGGTTAGGTATTGTGGTGAAGATTGGGTTAAGTTAGACTAGAGTAGGTTAGGTTAGGTATTGTAGTGAAGTTAGGTTAAGTTAGACTAGGTAGGTTGGGTTAAGTATTGTGGTGAGGTTAGGTTAGGATTAACTAGAGTGGGTTAGGTTAGGTATTGTGGTGAGATGGGATTAGATTAGACTAGGTAGGTTAGGTTGGGTATTGTAGTGAAGTTAGGTTAAGTTAGACTAGGTAGGTTGGGTTGGAGTGTTAGTGAAGTTGGATAAAGACTAGGTAGGCTAGGTTGGTATTGTAGTGAGTTGGGTTAGGATGAACTAAGAGGGTTAGGTTGGTATTGTGGTGATTGAGTTGAGATTGAACTAGGTAGAGTTGGGTTAGATATTGTGGTGAAAGTAGGATGAACTAGAGTAGAGTTGGGTTAGGTATTGTAGTGAAGATTGGGTTAAGTTAGACTAGAGAGGTACCAAAAACAAAATAGGGGTTAGGTATTCAGTGAGCTAGGTTAAGTTAGACTAGAGTAGGTTAGGTTAGGTATTGTAGTGAAGAGTTGAGACCAGAGTAGGTTAGGTTAGGTATTGTAGTAAGTTAGTTAGCAGACAGAGTAGGTTAGTTAGGTATTGCAGTGAAGAGGTTAAGTTAGACTATAGTTAGGTTAATGAAGTAGGACAATAGGTTAGTAGTATTAAAGAGTAGTAACGAGAGTTAGTTAGGTATTGTAGTGAAGTTAGTTGGTTAGACTAGAGTAGGTTAGGTTAGGTATTGTAGTGAGTTGGTTAAGTTAGACTAGAGTAGGTTAGGTTAGGCATTGTAGTGATTAGGTTAAGTTAGACTAGAGTAGGTTAGGTTAGGCATTGTAGTGAGATGCTAGGTAGGTTAGGTTAGGTATTGGGTAAAGTTTGGTTAGGTTATGTTAGGTTAGATTAGGTTAGGTTTGGTAAGGTTAGGTTAGGTTAGGTTAGGTAAGGTAAGGTCAGTTTAGGTATTGCAGTCTTATGATCTAATAAATGTAATATTGTACATGTCAGAGATGTGGTCATGAACTGTAAATAATAGAGTAAAATAATGATTAAAATAAATTCTTGTTATTATTATTTTTCCTGGGACTTTGTCCGGGGATTTGTGTTGAGGGGGTGGCTCTTGTCCTAGGGACTTTGTCCGGGGGCTTATGTCCTAGATGACTTTTTGTCCCTAGGGTTCTGTTCGGGGCTATTGTCCTAGGGGACTTTTGTCCGTTTTGTCCTTTGGGAATTTTGTCTTGGGGCCTTTTGTCCCAGGAGGTTTGTCCTACACTCTCTCTCCCCACTCCTCTCCACCCAGCACCCTGCCCACCCCTGCTAAGCTTCCTCCAATCTAGCACCTTCCCTCCCTCCTCACTCCCTTCATCTAGCACCTTCTCCTCTCCCTCCATCTAGCACCTTCTCTCCCCTCCTCCTCCCTCCATCCTAGCACCTTCCCTCCCTCCTCACTCCTCCATCTAGCACCTTCTCTCCCTCCTCCTCCCTCCATCTGCACCTTCTCTCCCCTCCTCACTCCCTCCATCACTTCCTTCCTCCCTCTCCTCCCCTCCATCTAGCACCTTCTCTCCCCTCCTCCTCCTCCATCTAGCACCTTCTCTCCCTCCTCACTCCCTCCATCTAGCACCTTCTCTCCCCTCCTCACTCCCTCCATCTAGCACCTTCTCTCCCTCCTCACTCCTCCATCTAGCACCTTCTCTCCTCCTCCTCCCTCCATCTAGCATTCTCTCCCCTCCTCACTCCCTCCATTTAGCACCTTCTCTCTCACTCCCTCCATTTAGCACCTTCCCCCATCTGTCTTCTTCTCTGCTGCCACACATTAACAACCTTTTTCTTTTTATTCCACATTTCTTCGTTGTTTTACGTATTTTCATTTCTTTCCGTAATAATTTACCTCTTCCATATTTATTCGTTCTTCCATATATATTCGTTTTCTTCATATTCCTTCATTTTTCCACATTTACTGAGTTTTCTATATTTTCCAAGTTTATTAGTTTTTCGTATGTATTCATTTCAATATTTACTAATTTGTCTGTATTTTGTCGTTCTCATTTATATTCGTGTCCATCAATATTTTTTCCTTTACTATTATTCTGCCTTTACAATTCTTTCGTTTTGACACTTGTTCCATGTTTCCTAACCCAACGAACCCAACTTCTTACCTAACACCTATATAACCTAACCTACCTGTCATAAAACACTAGAGATCCGGTTTCTAGTGTTCCTACGATGAATCCTGGACGAGTGGCGGCAGGTGAAGCGGTACAACTGAAACCTCCAATTATGAAACCACGTGAAGGAATTCTCAAACACCTGCCCTTAATTAGTTTTGACTCAGGTGACGTATCGTTCTGTGGTTGGCTTCTGTTCAGCTGCTATCGTATTTGTTGGTGTTCACTTGATTAAGTATCGTAGTTGATGGTGTTCAGTGGCCACCTTAGTTGATGGTGTTCAGTTATGTGTATCGTAGTTGATGGTGTTGTTGCGTGTATCGTAGATGATGGTGTTAAGTTGGTGTGTATCGTAGTTGATGGTGTTAGTTAAGCGTGTATCGTAGATGATGGTGTTAAGTTAGCGTGTATCGTAGATGATGGTGTTAAGTGTGTATCGTAGTTGATGGTGTTCAGTGGCCACCGTAGTTGATGGTGTTCAGTTAAGTGTGTATCGTAGTTGATGGTGTTAAGTTAAGTGTGTATTGTAGTTGATGGTGTTCAGTTATGTGTATTGTAGTTAATGGTGTTCAGTTAACTGTATCGTAGTTGATGGTGTTAAGTTAACTGCGGATCGTAGTTGATGGTGTTCAGTTATGTGTGTGTAGTTGTTGGTGTTTAGTTAACTGTGTATCGTAGTCGATGGTGTTAAGTTAACTGCGGATCGTAGTTGATGGTGTTCAGTTAAGTGTGTAGTTGTTGGTGTTTAGTTAACTGTGTATCGTAGTCGATGGTGTTAAGTTAACTGCGGATCGTAGTTGATGGTGTTCAGTTAAGTGTGTATTGTAGTTGGTGTTCAGTTAACTGAGGATCGTAGTTGATGGTGTTCAGTTAACTGTGTATTGTAGTTGATGGTGTTCAGTTAACTGAGGATCGTAGTTGATGGTGTTCAGTTAACTGTGTATTGTAGTTG
Organism: Homarus americanus; assembly: GCF_018991925.1. Taxonomy (NCBI): domain Eukaryota; kingdom Metazoa; phylum Arthropoda; class Malacostraca; order Decapoda; family Nephropidae; genus Homarus; species Homarus americanus. Next base: position 132,398 of record NW_024736324.1, read on the forward strand.
ATGGTGTTCAGTTAACTGAGGATCGTAGTTGATGGTTGTAAGTTAACTCTGATCGTAGTTGATGGTGTTCAGTTAAGTGGTGCTCAGTTTGGCTATCGTATTTGATGGTGTGAAGTGGCTATCGTAGCTGTGGTGTAAAATGAAATATTTGTCGTAACTGATAGTGTAATGTACAATATATATCAGTTGATATATATATATATATATATATATATATATATATATATATATATATATATATATATATATATATATATATATATATATATATATATATACACACAGTATATATATATATATACTATTATTTATTTTTATTTTTTATTTTTTGTGAATCGGATGTTTTGCAAATTACCGGCATGTAAATTGGTAGTTTTGCAAAAATTTATAAACAGACAATTTAAACTAACCTAACCTATGGTTGGTTAAGGGAGAGGTTAGGTTAGGTTAGTTAGGATTGTTCGTGTGATTTTTACGGGGCCTGGGGAGGGCCGGAAAAATAAGAGAAAAATAAATTACAAAAACAAAAGAAAAATATTATATTAATCTACAGCCGGAAAACCAGCTTTACGAAGGAGACAGGTTGTAAGAGTATGGAAACACAGAAGAAGGCAGAGCATTCCACAGTTTGGCTGTGAGGAAAGGACATCCACAGAGAAACGGTGGGCACCGCTGGGCAAGACGAGTGTTACGAGCCCCGCGCCTTGCCGGCGGTACACAGGATGCCAAATCCACCGAACATTGCCCGTTAAAGTACCTGTAAAGAGAGTGAAACATTGCGAAGAGAAAGGGAAGAAAGATTATCAACTAAAGGAGGAGAGTTAATAAGACGAAATACCTTTGATTCCACCCTATCTAACAGTTGGGCAGAAGAAGAGCCACCCAGATATAGAGCAGTACTCCAAGTTAGGACGAATGAATCCCTTATATACTTGAAGCAACTGCTCAGTAAGTACTACGGCATCTGTACAGCATTCCCAGCTTTCGGGAGGCAGCTTTAGCAAAGTTGAGGATGTGTGGCTTCCATGACATATTAGAGGAAATGGTGAGGCCTAGCATATCTATTTTAGAATTTGGCAGAATTGATTGAGTCTAAAATGTGATTGGTGGGAGATCATCTAATTTGGAAAGTGTAATTGGTAAATACTGTGTTTTATTAATATTGAATTTAACCAAGTTTCTACCTCTCCATTCGGAGATGCTCCACAGATCCGCATTGATAGATAATGATATCAGCTCTAGAAACAGATCTAGTTTGAGTTAGGGGAAGGGAAAATGTGAAGAAGAGGAGGAGTAGAATCATCAGCGTAAGAATGGATAAAATTAGTCGTAGTGTGACGTAAATAATTGATAAAAAGAAGGAAGAGAGTTGGTGAAAGAACAGAACTTGTGGGACTATAGAGAAAGAGCGAGAGAGCGATCCTTCGACAGCAACTGCCATGGATCGGTTCTCAAGGAAGCTAGAAATTAGAGAACAAAGGGGAGAAAAACCATAAGGGAAGTTTAGAAAGCAAAGACTTGTGCATACCCCGTCAAATGCTTTGGAGATTCTTGAGGGCCCTCGACGGAAGTTTCCCCATAATCCCTAAGAGAGGATGACCAAAGATGGGTACAGTAGGAGAGCAGATCACCTGTAGATCTCACCTGGTGTTCCGACAAAAGAGAATGGCGTTCAAGGTAACGGAGAAAATGAGAGTTCAAGATAGTTCCGAAAATCTTAGAGAGGGATGAAGTTAGGGCAATGGGGCGATAGTTAGAAGGATTGGAATGGTCACCCTTCGGGATGGGCTGAACCGAGGCATGCTTCCAAGAAAAAGGAAAAGTTTGGGTTTTGAGGCAAAGGCGAAAGATACGAGCAAGCAGGGCCAGAACTTCAGCACACTCCCTCAAAACACGAGGGGGTATTCCGTCTAGTCCATGCTCTATCACATCCAACCGATAACACACTAGCAACCCTACGAGTGGAGATTATAGGAAAGTGCATAAGTTCAGTAGGGAGGAGCAGGGATAGGAGGGATAGAGTAGGGAATTGTCTAAGATGGAATTAAAGAGAATAAGGTGCCAAAGTTATTGGCATTATCAGGGGAGAGTTATTATAGAGTTATTAGGTCGGAAGAGAGGAGGAAAAAGAGGAAGTGCAAAGTTATTCACAGATGTTTTGGTTACTGACCAGATGGATTTACTTGAAGAAGAGCTATCAGACAGCGGACTTTCTTTATGAAATTCCTCTTGGCCCCACGAAGAATAGCCTACAACGATTCCTAGAAGTAATGAAAGAGGAGCGGATAATAGGAGAAGGAGATGGTTTCATAACTTGATGTGCCCCATCTCTCTCCCTACATGCAAGAGAAAAGGAGCGATCAAAACCATGATTTTAAAGTGAAAGTTTTGTAGAAGATGGGATAAATGCGCTCACCCCACCCTGTATAACCCCAGCAATGCTGTCAGCACATACCGAGGCGTCCTGAGGAAAGCAACATCCATCCCAGGAAAGGTCGGAGAGGAATTTCGCAAGGATTGCCAGTTTGCCTCCTCGATAATGCCATAGTTGGCGTTTAGAGGGGTTGGGGAGGTGGTCGACAGTTTGAATTAAATAGAAGTAAGATTGTTATCAGAAGACCCTAAGGGGGCAGAAATTGAGTATAAATAGTGTGAGGGTTTGAGGTAAGACAAAGATCAAGAGTTAGTAGGTTGATCGTGTCGATCTGGAACACGTGTAGGTGTTTAATTATTTAAGTGGTTCTGTTCATTTTATTTTTTCTTTCTGTTATAGTTATTTTGCAAAATTACCAATATGCATGCCTCTTATTTTGCAAAATAAACTGATTCGGTCACACACACACACACACACACACACACACACACACACACACATATATATATATATATATATATATATATATATATATATATATATATATATATATATATATATATATATATATATATTTTTTTTTTTTTTTCCATGTAGCATTTGTAATAGAAATTATGTAGGTCAGACTGGGGAAAGCATTGCAACTCAGAATTAAACAGCACAGGTACAATATTGGACCGCATCTGAAAGCATAAGAACATAAGAAAAATATGAGTTCGCAATAGGCCGGTTGGCCTGTGCATGGCAGCTCGTCGAGAGTTACTACCACTCTCTATCATCCATGAATCTATCCAGCCTCCTCTTGAAACTTTCCAGAGTTCCGCACTTACTACAAAGTTGCTGTTGTTCCACCTGTCCACCACCCTCATTTGTGAACCAGTTTCTTCCTATCTCCTCCTAAACCTAAACTTATCCAACTTAAATCTGTTGTTCCGAGTCCTATCCTGCTCGGATATTATAAGAACTTTATCTATATCCCCTTTATTGATTCCTGTCACCCACTTAAATACTTCTATCATATCTCCCACACTTTCGTCTTTTCTAGGGAATGCAAGTTGTTTCTTTAACCTATCCTGATATGGAAGGTTTCTAAGTCCCGAATAATTTTTGTCATTCTTCGCTGCAACCGACTTAGTAAATTTATATCCATTCTATAATAGGCACCAGAACTGAACCGCATAATCGAGGTGCGGCCTCGACTAGCGCAAGATATAGTTGCAATAAGACCTCTGCACTCTTGTTACTTACACTTCTAGATATAAAATTCAATACTCTGTTTGCCTACTTTCGAACATTAACACACTGTTTTCAGGCCGTAGGTCCGGGCTTACAAGTAACCCCCTTGTGATCTTTCACAAGTCGACTTCTAGGTTGATGTTGTTAAGGCTGTATACATTATAAGTATTTGTTCTTCCAATATTAAGTACGCTGCACTTGCTGGTATTGAATTTCATTTGCCATTTTTCAGACCACACCCTGCAGTTTATTTAGATGCTCCTGTAATGCATTTGCATCCCCTGCCCTGAAATTAATTTGTTGCCCTATTTTGGTGTCATCCGCAAACTTGCTTATGTCACTGCTGATCCCAGTATCTAGATCGTTTATGCAGATTATGAACAAGAGTGGGCCTAGTACTGACCCCCTGGGGAACCCTAATTGGCACACGGCCCCACTCAGATTTAACACCATCTATGCTGACCTCTGCGTTCTATCGGTGAGCCATGATTTATCCAATTTAAAACTTTCCCTTGATACCATGAGCCTTAATTTTTCTCAGAAGCCTCTGATGCGGTACTCTGTCAAATGCTTTGCAAAAGTCTAAGTAAATAACATCGTAATTTTCGTCATTATCTACTACCTCAAAGACTTTCCTAAAAACGTTAGCAGATTTGTTAGACAAGATTTTCCCTTTGTAAACCCATGTTGAGAGTCGTAGATTAATTTGCTTTTTCTAGATGCTATCGATGCTATTTGCTATAATTGATTCAAGAAATTTCCACTACTGACGTCAAACTGATCGGCCGGTAATTTGACGCTGATGCTCTGTCTCCCTTTTTGAATATGGGTACTACATTTGCCTGTTCCACAAGTCTGGCACAACTCCAGTGTCGAATGATTTTGTAAATAAGTTTACGAGGGCTCCATTAATCTGTTCCTACACTCTTTCAAGACCGAGGAAAAATTTATCCGGCCCTGGGGATATTTTTTTCTTTAGTTTATTTATCTTCTTAAGAACATTCATACTTTTCTGATAGTGATATTCTTTAATTTCTCTTCTTCCTTTCCTTAAATATCAGTTCCACCTCTGAATTTCATCGCATTTCTTCTGTGAAAACTGATAAGCAGTAGCTGTTCAATGCTTTGCTTATTTCACTGCCATTTATCACTTCTCCTCCTGACTTTAAAAGGCCCAACACATGTGACCTTTGTCCTATATACATGGAAAAATCCCTTGGGATTCGTCTTGAATTCTTGCTATTTTGATTTCATAGTCTCTTTGCTTTCCTTACATTTTCTTACCATTCCAAAGATAGTTCATTATACCTGTTTCTGAGCTGCTCTTCCCCTCCTTTAATTTCTTATATATTCCTGTTCGGTCATATAAGGAACAATAATCATCCACAGATTAGGGAAAACAGTTTAGAAGTGTATAAATCATCATGTGTCACAGAAACACTTCTAGTGAAGCAAGTTTGATTAGAGAAATGTATTCTTTAAGCGCCTTAGTGATGGTCAGTAACAAAACTGATAACATAGTTACACTGATTTTTTGTCAGCGGCCCAAGAGTTAAAAAGCTTTTGACAGCATTCGGATTAAATAATATGATAGATGATTAGTGGGTCTCATATGTTTTACCCTGACGTGATATGACTAGTTATGTCGCCAGTTCTATAATCTCTTCTTCTGTTTGCTGTAGTGGTTGTGTGTGGATTAGTGGAAGTCATGTTTTTTTTGACCTGACCTCATGTTTTGTAAGGTCATCCTGTGTAAATAAGCTTCTCTCAGTCTTTGTAATTCACTGCCCTGAAGATGTCTTGAATAAAGACAAAAGCTAAGGTGCCCCATTGTTTCCCTTTTTCCTGTGTGATTTGATCAAGATATATAATGTTGTATATAAAAGACGATGATTTATATAATTATAATACAAACTATGAGAACTATGATGAATAATTTGATGGTTAACTTAATGTAGATTAAAATGCGTGAGAGAGAGAGAGAGAGAGGTTTGGGTATAACTTTACAGAAATAGGCTTCTTTTACCTGGCGCTGGTCATCTAATTAGGGACGATTAATTAACCGGACTATACCGGGAGAGGTCAGTAATGTACTCCTGAGACCACCTGTGTGTGTATGTCATGACCACCATGCCTTAACCAGCTGTCTCTGCTGACAGCTGTATATATGTAATCATCTGTGTAGTAACCATCTTTGTGCATTGACCATCTGTGTGTATGTGACCATCTGTGTGTAATGTAGCATGTGTTTGTTAACTACCTGTGTGTTAGTAACATCCTGTGGATGTGTATAGCAGTAAAATGTACTCTTTTTACAGTTGAAATGAAGACGGTCAAGTACAGTACCAACCACACTGTCTATCCTCGTGCTGCCCTAGCAATCTTAGTATACACAATACATGACCCTGTCTCTAGAACAGTCTAGAGAGTCGTGAGGTGTATAGGACCCACTTTCAATTCTTCAGTGTAAATATATCCGAGGGAGGAGAGCAGAGGAAAGTAGGGGGCAGATGGAGGACGGAGGGCAGAGAGGAGCTTAGTGTTGACATCTTGGGTGGAGTGTCAACACCTCCTGCTGCCATCCTCCTGACTGGTGCTGTGGGGAAGGTCTGAATTGATTCCGGCCTTAAGATGCATTTTTCAATAGGTTTCAATGGATAAAGTTCCCCCTCCACCTTTAGCTCTGACACAAAAATTAGATTCTAAAAGGTTCACATAATTAATTTTTCTAACTGGTGAAGGTGAGGACATGTATATAGCTTTGAGAATTCGTATTTGTCTTGTAACCAAAGTGAATCTGTTAAATAAATTCTCACATCTACCATTTAGGAGAGAAAACTCAACAGAGGAACCATTTTAAGAATCCGTCATTGTGTCGTAGCTTAAGTGAGTCAGTTAAATAGCTCCTGACATTAATAGTTAAAGGGGCAATATAAGGCAGAGAGGACTTAAAACCATCTTTGTGTCGCAGCCTACTAGGTAGGGCAGTTAGTAGGAAGATTTGCAACATTAGGGACCTTTTGAGGTTTGAGACCTGGGAGACGGGGCAGCTGGCCCTGTGTGTGTGTGTGTGTGTGTGTGTGTGTGTGTGTGTGTGTGTGTGTGTGTGTGTGTGTCGTAGCAGGGACGCATATAGCCACTCAGGCTGGTTTATGGTGCAGGATTATCCCAAAAACAACCCCAGCTAGTGACTCTCTACCACACTCCCTCTCTCTCTCTCTCTCTCTCTCTCTCTCTCTCTCTCTCTCTCTCTCTCTCTCTCTCTCTCTCTCCTCCCCAGGAAGTGGGGGAAGGAGGGGTGGGGAAGGAGGAAAAAAAACACGAGGGCCAAGGGATATGAAAAGTGGAAAAGGAGGTGATCGTAGTGGGAGAAAGAGAGGGTGAGCCGAGGAGAAAGAAGAGAAACAACGGAGGATGGGCTAGGAAATTGGGATAGAATATGGAAAGGATAGGGTAATTTTCTCCTAACCATTCTAATTACGTCAGTAGTTAGTTGTTCCTGGTAGCATATACAAGCCTGGGGTGGGGGAATGGGGGACGACTTGGGTGTAAAATAGTGTTAAAATGATGGTTCTCTTGACGGTGGCAGTGCCATTTAAAGTATTAAGTCTTAAAAAAAGTGCTCATGGATCAGGTGCTGTAAGCCGTGTTTGGGGGGTGCTGGAGGTGTGAGGGTACTAGAGGGAGGGTGAGGTGCTGGAGGGAGAGTGAAGAGTGCTGGAGGAGGTGAGGGTGCTGAGGAGGGTGAGAGTGCTGGAGGAGGGGGTGAGGGTGCTGGAGGAGGGTGAGGGATGCTGGAGAGGAGGGAGGTGAGGGTGCTGGAGAGGGAGGGTGAGGTGCTGGAGGAGGGTGCCAGGGGGTGCTGGAGGGGGTGAGGGGTACTGGAGGTGAGGGGGTGCTGGAGGGGGTGGGGGTGCTGGGAGGGAGGGTGAGGGGTGCTGGAGGGAGGAGGGTGAAAGGGGTGCTGGAGGGGAGGTGAGGGTGCTGGAAGGAGGTGAGGGTGCTGGAGGGAGGGTGAGGGTGTGGAGGAGGTGAGGGTGCTGGAGGTGAGGGTGCTGGAGGGAGGTGAGGTGTGCTGGAGAAGGGAATAGAGGAACGATGGAGGAAGGGCGAGAGGCAGGGATGAAAGAGTTGGTGGGAGGAGGAGGTGTTGGAGAGTGGTAGGAGGGAGGTGTGAAGAGGGAGAGAAAGGAGATGAAGTACTAGAGGGAGGATGGAGGAAGGGAGAGAAGGCGGGAGGGAGGGATGATGGGAGTTACTAGAAGGGAGAGGAGGAAGGTGAAGAAGGAGAGAGGGGGCGAGAGGGAAGGGAGGAAGGCACTGGAGGGAGGAAGAGAAAGGAAGAAAGAGAAGAAAGGAGGAGGTTAGACAGGAGAAGAGAGAGGGAGGAGGAAGGGAGAGTCTATAAGCTCCTTTTATAGTAGTGGTGCTATATGTCTCTGGGTGATGTTGTTCTTATAGAGGATAAATTCGCTGGTTTTACCGAAGTCTTAATCAGGTCTTGGCTATGTGCTCGAGGATGAGGTGGTGGTCGTCTCAACTCTCTATCTTGGCATACTCGAAGCTAAGACGTACTCAGCCTTCTATCTTAGCACAATACTTAAAGTAGATCTACTCAACCTCCATCTTAGCATAGTACTCAAAATAGACAGTACTCAATCCTCTATCTTAATTTAATACTTAGGACCAAGACGTACTCAACACTCTATCTTATCAGTACTCAGCCCTCGTTCTTATCGCAGTACTCGAGGCTTGGTTAAGGGTCTGGGGAATGGGTTTTGAGGGTAGAGGTTGATGAGAAGAGTGTGGGGGGTAAAGTTAATGGGGTAGGAGTGTAAGGGTAAAGATTAGTAGGGTAAGGCTTTGGGGAGTAAGGATGGGGAAGTAAGGGTGTAGGGGTAAGGGTGGGGTCAGGGGTGTGTAGGGATAAGGTGTAGGGGTAAGAGTGGGAGTAGGATGTAGGGGTAAAGTTGGTGAGGGGTCAGGGTGTGTGGGGATAAGGGTGTAGGGGAGTAAGGATGTAGAGTGGGGTGTAGGGGGTAGGGTGTGGGGAGTAGGCTTTTGGGGAGTAAGGGTGTGGGGGAGTGGGATGGGGGGAGTAAGAGTGAGGGGGAGTAACTCTAGTGTGTTCCTTCCGGAGTTTTTCTTCTCTCCACCTCTGGCTGTGGGTCAGGCTGTGTACCAAAGTTGCCAATATCGTCGCTGCCAGAATTACGAGGTGGTGGCTGGCGGGGCTTGAGGCACCACAACACCCTCTTTTTACCATCCCTACCCCCTCCCCCTACCTACCCCTCCCTCCTCCTCCTCCTACCCCCCCTCCCCAGGATATTGTTGAAGGGGAAGGCGATGTTGATCACTAGGGCTGAGGGCTTCTCTCATGGGGCTAAAAAAAAAAAGGTGAGTATAAAGTCATTTAGGTGTAGTGAGGTGTGTCGTCGGCCAGGGTTAAAAGACCAGTTTGAGGTGACATTCAATCCCCCCCCTCTCTCTCTCTCTCTCTCTCTCTCTCTCTCTCTCTCTCTTTGTGTCTTGTCTTGTTCCTTCAGAAGTAATGGGTCGTATAAACCTGATGACGTCATGTTTGGGATACTCGTGGTAGTGGGTGTAGCGTTATGTTTACTGGTTACCAACGTGCCGGACACTGCATTCGAACCTCCTTCATTTCACAAACTGTAAAGGTAGGAGTTCTCGGAATCGGACCCAGCGACCCTTTAAGACAGGGGGTGAGGGATGAGTAACTAACCTAACTACCTAACCAAATATGGAACTGAACCAAAATCCTAATCTTGCAGAATGGAACCCCTCTCTGTCTATCGGACTCTCTCTCTCTCTCTCTCTCTCTCTCTCTCTCTCTCTCTCCTCTCTAACTCACTTTGGCAGGGACCCCCCCCCCCCTCTCTCTCTCTCTCTCACTTGTGGCGAGACTCTCTCTCTCTCTCTCAACTCACTTGTGGCGGGGACTCTCTCTCCCTAACTCACTTGTGGCAGGGACTCTCTCTCTCTCTCTGTCTCTCTCTAACTCACTTGTGGCGGGACTCTCTCTCTCTCTAACTCACTTGTGGCAGGGGACTCTCTCTCTCTAACTCACTTGTGGAGGACTCTCTACTCTCACTTGTGGCAGGGACTCTCTCTCTAACTCACTTGTGGCGGGACTCTCTCTCTAACTCACTTGTGGCGGGACTCTCTCTCTCTCTCTCTCTCTCTCTCTCTCTCTCTCTCTCTCTCTCTCTCTCTCTAACTCACTTGTGGCGGGACTTTCTCTCTCTCTCTCTCCCTCCTCCTCTCTCTCCTCCTCTCTCTCTCTAACTCACTTGTGGCGGGGACCCCCTCTCCCTCCTCTCTCTCTCTCCTCTCTCTCTCACTCACTCACTTGTGGCAGGACTCCTCTCTCTAACTCACTTGTGGCAGGGACTCTCTCGCTCTCTAACTCACTTGTGGCGGAGACTCTCTATTTACCTCCTACTTCTCGTGATCGCTCTCAGTGGTATCAGTAGTGGACCTCGCTCTGGTGATGATAGTGGTAGTGGTGCTGGTGGTAGTGGTAATAGTGGTGGCAGCTGTGATTGTGGTAATAGTGTTGTGTGGTGGTGTATGGTGATGGGAATAGTGGTGTGTGGTGATGGCTATACTGGTTTGTGGTGGTGATAATAGTGGTGGCAGTAGTGGTGGTGGTGTCAATAGTGGTGGTGATGTGGTGGTGACAGTAGTGGTGGTGATGGCGTGGTGGTGATGGCAGTAGTGGTGATGGCAGTGGTGGTGGTGGTGGCGTGGTGGTGGTGGCAGTGGTGGTGGTGGTGGTGGGTGTGGTGTGGTGGTGGTGTGGTGGTGATGGAGTAGTGGTGGTGACGGCGGTGGTGGTGGTGGCGGTAGTGGTGGGTGGCGGTGGTGGTGGTGGACAGTGGTGGTGGTGGTGGTGTGGGTGTGGTGGTTGGATGGTGGTGGTGGTGGCAGTGGTGGTGGTGGTGGTGGTGGTAGGGTGGTGGTGGTAGTGGCAATAGTGGTTGTGGTGGCAGCACTAGTGGTTGTGGTGGCAGTAGTGGTGGTGGTGGTAATAGTGGTGGGGCAGTAGTGGCGGTGGCGTAGTGGTGGTGGTGGTGACAGTAGTGGTGGTGACAGTAGTGGTGGTGGAAGTAGTGGTGGAAGTAGTGGTGGTGGTGGCAGTAGTGGCAGTAGTGGTTGTGGTGGCAGCACTAGTGGTTGTGGTGGCAGTGGCGGTGGTGGTGACAGTAGTGGCGGTGGCAGTAGTGGTGGTGGTGGTGACAGTAGTGGTGGTGACAGTAGTGGTGGTGACAGTAGTGGTGGTGACAGTAGTGGTGGTGGAAGTAGTGGTGGTGGAAGTAGTGGTGGTGGAAGTAAGTGGTGGTGGTGGCAGCACTAGTGGTTGTGGTGGCAGTGGCGGTGGTGGTGACAGTAGTGGCGGTGGCAGTAGTGGTAGTGGTGACGGTAGTGGTGGTGACAGTAGTGGTGGTGGAAGTAGTGGTGGTGGTGGCAGTAGTGGCAGTAGTGGTTGTGGTGCAGCACTAGTGGTTGTGGTGGCAGTAGTGGTGGTGGTGTGATAGTGGTGGTGGTGACAGTAGTGGCGGTGGCAGTAGTGGTAGTGGTGGTGACAGTAGTGGTGGTGACAGTAGTGGTGGTGGAAGTAGTGGTGGTGGTGGCAGTAGTGGTTGTGGTGGCAGCACTAGTGGTTTATGGTGGCAGTGGCGGTGGTGGTGACAGTAGTGGCGGTGGCAGTAGTGGTGGTGGTGGTGACAGTAGTGGTGGTGACAGCAGTGGTGGTGACAGTAGTGGTGGTGGAAGTAGTGGTGGTGGTGGCAGTAGTGGCAGTAGTGGTTGTGGTGGCAGCACTAGTGGTTGTGGTGGCAGTGGTGGTGGTGGTGGCAGTAGTGGTGGTGGTGACAATAGTGGTGGTGGCAGTAGTGGTGGTGGTGGCAGTAGTGGTGGTGGTGGCAGCAGTGGTGGTGGCAGTGGTGGTGGAAAGACAGCGAGTGAGGAAGGCAGGAAGACCAAGGAGGAGGTTCATCTAGGGAGGAACTGAAGCGTAAAACTGCAAGATTGAAATTCCCTGTTTTTTGAGAGGAGAGATTTTAAAGGATTACGTCTTGTACACGCCATCGTCTGGAATAATCATGTCTTGTACGCGTCTTGTACATATCACGGTCAGTAATAAACACGTCTTCTACTCGTCTTGTACACGTCATGGTCAGTAATAAACGCGTCTTTTACTCGTGTTGTACACGTCATGGTCAGTAATAAACGCGTCTTTTACTCGTCTTGTACACGTCATGGTCAGTAATAAACGCGTCTTTTACTCGTGTTTACACGTCATGGTCAGTAATAAACGCGTCTTTTACTCGTGTTGACACGTCATGGTCAGTAATAAGCGTCTTTTACTCGTCCTATACGTCATGGTCAGTTGTAAATACGTCTTTTACTCGTCCTATACGTCATGGTCAGTAATAACTACGTCTTTTACATCGTCTTTAGTTCGATACTATGTATGGTACTTGTCTATACATCTGCACTGTCTACTTCTACTGTGTGTACATTGTTTGCATACCTTCAGTGTCTTTGTACACTGTTCGTATACTTTACTGTATATACGTATACACTGTTTATATACTACTCTCGATGTACAGCACAATGTTTATATACCTACACTGTCTATTTATAATGTTTAAATTTTGTTTTTACGAGATTAGCCCCCAGGGCACAGGTCAATGACCCACACAGGGTCTGGGGGCGAAAAATATAATAATAATAGTAATAATTATGATAATAATAATATTAATAATAAAATTAATAAAATTATATATAATAATAAATAATAATAATAAATAATTGAATAAAAATAAAACAAATAAGATCAATAGTGAAAACGATATACAGTATATGTGTGTAAATGAGGCAGAAGTCAGATCAGCATCTGGCAGCAGGGTCTACCATAAGACAACACATTATGATTCCAATATCTTCCCAGGCGTTAGTACCTCCCTGTTTGATAGCTGCCTACTACCTACTACATGCATTTGTACATTGTATACCTGCATCGTCTATATACACGCTTAAACAATGCATACCTGTACGGTGATTTTAGTGGATAAATATGGTAAAGCTGTGTGCCCATGAGTGAATAATCGACAGTATTACTAAGTGTACATGAATATGTTATCGGCAATATGATAATATGTTATAACACTATCGGATGAACGATATTATCGGCTCTTGTGCTCAGTATGGTACAGCGCCTGGTGAAGTTATATCGGGAGTGGTATACGCTAAAGCTTTTTCAAGCTTATGTGATATTTCACTTTTGATGATGTTAAGAGATGTGAAGAGCTTTATTTGAGCTTATGATGGTGTGAGGAGAGTGATGCCTTGTGTGTACTTATGCTTTTCTTAACTCTCTCTCTCTCTCTCTCTCTCTCTCTCTCCTGGTGTTGAGGCGGCAGGGATACACCAATACATAAAACACACACAGTCGTCCCCCAAAAAACTATACCTGTACTACCTAAATTTTACCTGATTATCTACAAATTAAATTAGTTAATTATCTTCCTGATTTTTAATATTTATTATGTTAAAAAACCAGAAAAAACAGACCTACAATTTAATTTTATTTTTTGGGTCCTGTTGTCATCTCAGTGAATACAGTTCGTGGTGGGAATAAATGGTGATTGGTGGTGGTTTTAGTGGTGATTGGTGGTGGTTTTAGGGTGGTGATTGGTGTTGTTTTAGAATTGGTGATTGGTGGTGGTTGTAGGTGGTGATTGGTGGTGGTTTTAGGGTGATTGGTGGTGGTTGTAGGTGGTGATTGGTGGTGGTTTAGGGTGATTGGTGGTGGTTTTAGGGTGATTGGTGGTGGTTGTAGGTGGTGATTGGTTGTGATTGGAGGTGGTGATTGGTGGTGGTTGTAGGTGGTGATTATGGGTGGTTTAGGGTGGTGATTGGTGGTTGTCTTAGGTTGGTGATTGGTTGTGGTTTTAGGTGGTGATTGGTGGTGATCTTAGGTGGTATGGGTGGTGGTCTTAGGTGGTGATTGGTGGTTGTCTTAGGGTGGTGATTGGTGGTGGTCTTGGTGGTGATTGGTGGTGGTTTTAGGGTGGTGATTGGTGGTGGTTGTAGGTGGTGATTGGTGGTGGTTTAGGGTGATTGGTGGTGGTTGTGGTGGTGATTGGTGGTGGTTGTAGGTGGTGATTGGTGGTGGTTTAGGGTGTTGGTGGTGGTTGTAGGTGGTGATTGGTTGTGATTGGAGGTGGTGATTGGTGGTGGTTGTAGGTGGTGATTGTGGGTGGTTTAGGGTGGTGATTGGTGGTTGTCTTAGGGTGGTGATTGGTTGTGGTTTTAGGTGGTGATTGGTGGTGATCTTAGGTGGTGATGGGTGGTGGTCTTAGGGTGGTGATTGGTGGTTGTCTTAGGGTGGTGATTGGTGGTGGTCTTAGGGTGGTGATTGGTGGTTGTCTTAGGGTGGTGATTGGTGGTGGTCTTGGGTGGTGATTGGTGGTGGTCTTAGGGTGGTGATGGGTGGTGGTCTTAGGGTGGTGATTGGTGGTTGTCTTAGGGTGGTGATTGGTGGTGGTCTTAGGGTGGTGATTGGTGGTTGTCTTAGAATTGGTGATTGGTGGTGGTCTTAGGGTGGGTGATTGGTGGTGGTCTTAGGGTGGTGATTGGTGGTTGTCTTAGGTGGTGATTGGTGGTAGTGGTCTTAGATTGGTGATTGGTGGTGGTCTTAGGGTGGTGATTGGTGGTTGTCTTAGGGTGGTGATTGGTGGTTTGTCTTAGGGTGGTGATTGGTGGTTGTCTTAGGGTGGTGATTGGTGGTGGTCTTAGGGTGGTGATTGGTGGTGGTCTTAGGGTGGTGATTGGTGGTGTTCTTGGGTGGTGATTGGTGGTGGTCTTAGGGTGGTGATTGGTGGTGTCCTACGTTAAAGTATTTTCCTTTATGACTTGATAAATCTACTGGTCACCACCGTTCGTTCCTCCTGCCTGCCTCTTCTTCTTCCTCTTCTTCTTTTCTTTCTTTTTCTTCTTCCCCTTCTTCCTCTTCTTCTTCTTCCTCTTCTTCTCATTTCTTCTCTTCTCCTTCCTCTTCTTCTTCTTCCTCTTCTTCTTCTACTTCTTCCTCTTCTTCCCTTCTTCTTCCTCTTCTCATTTCTTCCCTCTTCTTCTTCCTCTTCTTCTTCTTCCTCTTCTTCTTCTTCCTCTTCTTCTTCTTCCTCTTCTTCTCTTCTTCTTCCTCTTCTTCTTCTTCCTCTTCTTCTTCTTCCTCTACTTCTTCCTCTTCTTCTCTTCTTCTTCCTCTTCTCATTTCTTCTTCTTCTTCTTCTTCCTCTTCTTCTTCTTCCTCTTCTTCTTCTTCCTCTTCTTCTTCTTCTTCCTCTTCTTCTTCTTCCTCTTCTTCTCTTCTTCTTCCTCTTCTTCTTCTTCCCCTTCTTCTTCTTCTTCTTCTTCTTCTTCTTCTTCTTCCTCTTCTTCTCTTCTTCTTCCTCTTCTCTTTCTTCTTCTTCTTCTTCTTCTCTTCTTCTTCTTCCTCTTCTTCTTCTTCCTCTTCTTCCTTCCTCTTCTTCTTCTTCTCTTCTTCCTCCTTCTTCTTCCTCTTCTTCTTCTTCCTTCTTCTCTTCTTCCCCTCTTCTTCTTCTTCCTCTTCTTCTTCTTCCTCTTCTTCTTTTCCTTTCTTTTCTTCTTCTTCCCCTTCTTCCTCTTCTTCTTCTTCCTCTTCTTCTCATTTTCTTCCTCTTCTTCTTCCTCTTCTTCTTCTTCCTCTTCTTCTTCCTACTTCTTCCTCTTCTTCTCTTCTTCTTCCTCTTCTCCTTTTCCTTCTTCTTCTTCCTCTTCTTCTTCTTCCTCTTCTTCTTCTTCCTCTTCTTCTTCCTTCCTCTTCTTCTCTTCTTCTTCCTCTTCTTCTTCTTCCTCTTCTTCTTCTTCCTCACTTCTTCCTCTTCTTCTCTTCTTCTTCCTCTTCCTCATTTCTTCCTCTTCTTCTTCTTCCTCTTCTTCTTCTTCCTCTTCTTCTTCTTCCCCTCTTCTTCTTCTTCCTCTTCTTCTTCTTCCTCTTCTCCTCTTCTTCTTCCTCTTCTTCTTCTTCCTCTTCTTCTTCTTCCTCTACTTCTTCCTCTTCTCTTCTTCCTCTTCTTCTACTACTGGGGTGTTTAATGTTTGTTGGTGTGTGTGTGTGTGTGTGTGTGTGTGTGTGTGTGTGTGTGTGTGTGTGTGTGTGTGTGTGTGTGTGTGTGTTTGCTGATGAGGGTAGCTATTTGAAGCAAATACTCCAAGTCTCTACATAGTTTGTTGAGTTAAAGTGAGTGAGGTGGGTGGCTATGCTGGACCCTAACATGTGGTGTAGGTGTGGTGGTGAAGTGTGTTCAGAACTAAACTTTGTAGAGAGTTAGGAGAGTCGTCAAGCCACAGCAACATGTCTACTCGTGTCTCCTCTAGTGTTGAACTTGTTGTGTCACTGACGTCATCTGGGTAATAGTGGAATTTGTTCTGCACTGCATATCCATAGTGACAAGGTCTTGCATATCATGGAGGTCTTTAGGCTATTTGGAGGTCTTTACGCTATTGTGGAGTCTTTACGCTATTGTGGAGGTCTTTAGGCTATCATAGAGGTCTTTACGCTATTGTGGAGGTCTTTACGCTATTGTGGAGGTCTTTACGCTATTGTGGAGGTCTTACTCTATCATCGTGACGAGGTCTTTACTCTATCATGGTGACGAGGTCTTCACGCTATCATGGAGGTCTTTACGCTATCATGGAGGTCTTTACGCTATCACTGGAGGTCTTTACGCTATCATGGAAGTCTTTACGCTATTGTAGGTCCTAACTCTATCATCGTGACGAGGTCTTTACTCTATCATCGTGACGAGTCTTTACGCTATCATGGAGGTCTTCACGCTATCATGGAGGTCTTTACGCTATCATGGAAGTCTTCACGCTATCATGGAGGTCTTTCACGCTATCATGGAGTCTTTACGCTATCATGGAGGTCTGTCTTTTGTGCCATCGTCCCCGTATCGTGTTGAAGCAGTCTGTTATATCACCTAAATATTATTACGACTCAGCACCCGGCTTTGTTTTCACGACCATCACCACTATAACGACCTGCAGTAAAGGCTGGTTTTCTTCTTGACGGCTCTGCTGCTACTACCCTGCCAACACTACCCTGTCAACTATACCCTGCCACCACTACCACTACTTTACCATCACCACCACACTACCACCATCCTACCACCACTACCCTGCCACCACTACTTTACCATCACCACCACTACCACCACCATCCTACCACCACTACCCTGCCACCACTACTTTACCATCACCACCACTACCACCACCATCCTACCACTACCCTGCCACCACTACTTTACCATCACCACCACTACCACCACCATCCCTACCACCACTACCCTGCCACCACTACTTTACCATCATCACCACCACCCTACACCACTACCTGCCACCGTTTCTTTGCCACCACCATCATCTTACCACCACTACACACCACCACCACCACCGTTTTACCACTACCCTGCCAGGTACGACAACTGCCCTGTTAGTACGACCACAGGCTGGCGATGATTGAACCTCTTTATATTTTAAGGTTGATGATTGTTGTTAGCAGAGATACTTTGTCTTTCTGTTTCCTTATTCTCTCTCTCTCTCTCTCTCTCTCTCTCTCTCTCTCTCTCTCTCTCTCTCTCTCTCTCTCTCTCTCTCTCTCTCCATAGTCAACACAAGGACACACAACAGACGAACAACTATCCACACCAACCTACGCACGTCCATATACAGGTAGATACTAGACCTTGAGTACCGAATATATCTTACGATAAGAACACCTTTTGTCTTCAGCTGTTTATAATTGAGTAAGAGAAATCTTGGGGGTGTGGTTCTAGGGTGGTGTGCCCCGGGTCTGGGTGTAATACCACTTGGCGCCCAGGGGTTGTCAGGCCGTTTTTAGGGGAGTACATGACCCCTGGCGTAGGTATGGATCGGGCCTAAAAAAAAAGGGTGTACAAAGGGCCGGTGTGAGTGAAATAAAAAGTGTGCAGGTCTGTATTACATCATATTTCACCAAGGGAAGGTTCCCGACACCTGCACCCGCTGTACTGTAACAGTAGTAAGGTTATTGTTACGACTTAATAACACCGTGTGGAGTGACTTGTTTATGCTAGTCAGTAAAACCGTGTGGAGTGACTTGTTTATATGGGCCAGTAAAACCGTGTGGAGTGACTTGTTTATATGGGCCAGTAAAACCGTTTGAGTGACTTGTTTATATGGGTCAGTAAGACCTGTGGAGTGACTTGTTTATATGGGCCAGTAAAACCGTGTGGAGTGACTTGTTTATATGGGTCCAGTAAACCTTGTTGAGTGACTTGTTTATATGGGCCAGTAAGACCGTGTGGAGTGACTTGTTTATATATGGGCCAGTAAGACCGTGTGGAGTGACTTGTTTATATGGGTCAGTAAAAACTGTTGGAGTGACTTGTTTTATATGGGCCAGTAAAACCGTGTGGAGTGACTTGTTTATATGGGTCAGTAAGACCGTGTGGAGTGACTTGTTTATATGGGCCAGTAAGACCGTGTGGAGTGACTTGTTTATATGGGCCAGTAAAACCGTGTGGAGTGACTTGTTTATATGGGTCAGTAGACCGTGTGGGAGTGACTTGTTTATATGGGCCAGTAAAACCGTGTGGAGTGACTTGTTTATATGGGCCAGTAAGACCGTGTGGAGTGACTTGTTTATATGGGCCAGTAAACCGTGTGGAGTGACTTGTTTATATGGGCCAGTAGACCGTGTGGGGTGACTTGTTTGTGTTAGTCATTAAGACCGTGTGGAATGACTTGTTTATATGGGTCAGTAAGACCGTGTGGGGTGATTTGTTTATATGGGCCAGTAAGACCGTGTGGGGTGATTTGTTTATATGGGTCAGTAAGACCGTGTGGAGTGACTTGTTTATATGGGTCAGTAAAACCGTGTGGAGTGACTTGTTTATATGGGTCAGTAAAACCGTGTGGAATGACTTGTTTATATGGGCCAGTAAAACCGTGTGGAGTGACTTGTTTATATGGGTCAGTAAGACCGTGTGGAGTGACTTGTTTATATGGGTCAGTAAAACCGTGTGGAGTGACTTGTTTATATGGGTCATTAAGACCGTGTGGAGTGACTTGTTTATATGGGTCAGTAAAACCGTGTGGAATGACGTGTTTATATGGGCCAGTAAAACCGTGTGAGGACTGCTTTTATATGGGCCAGTAAGACCGTGTGGAGGACTTGTTTATATGGGCCAGTAAGACCGTGGAGGACTTGTTTATATGGGCCAGTAAAACCGTGTGGAGGATTTGTTTATATGGGCCATTAAAACCGTGTGGAGGACTTGTTTTTATGGGTCAGTAAGACCGTGTGAGTGACTTGTTTATATGGGCCAGTAAGACCGTGAGTGACTTGTTTATATGGGCCATAAGACCGTGTGTGGAGTGACTTGTTTATATGGGTCAGTACATCGTGTGGAATGACTTACAAGTAAGACCGTGTGGGAGTGACTTGTTTATATGGGCCAGTAAAAACCGTGTGAGTGAGACTCAGTTGAGGCGGGCCATTAAAACCGTGTGGAGTGATTCTGTTTATGGGTCAGTAAGACCGTGTGGGAATGACTTGTTTATATGGGCCAGTAAGACGTGTGTGGAGGACTTGTTTATATGGGCCAGTACACCGTGTGAGTGACTTATTTATGGGTCAGTAAGACCGTGTGAGTGACTTGTTTATATGGGGCTCGCAAGACCGTGTGGAATGACTTGCTTTTATATGGGCCAGTAAGACGCGTGGAGGACTTGTTTATATGGGCCAGTAAAAACCGTGGAGTTGTTTATATGGGTCAGTAAGACCGTGTGGAGTGACTTGTTTATATGGGTCAGTAAGACCGTGTGGAGTGACTTGTTTATATGGGTCAGTAAGACCGTGTGGAGTGACTTGTTTATATGGGTCAGTAAGACCGTGTGGAGTGACTTGTTTATATGGGCCAGTAAGACCGGGTGGAGTGACTTGTTTATATGGGTCAGTAAGACCGTGTGGAGTGACTTGTATACGTCTTTATGTAGGTCAGTACTACTACTACTTTTGCTGTCACTCGGAATCGAGTATGACTAAAGAGGCCGATATGGGACCGGCAGTGCCGTTCACAGATGTTGCACGTGTGGAGGGTTACATCTAGTGCGGGAGAAGCGGCGGCAACGTCTCCGGTATTGGCGCTTGTCTGCCTCGGTATGCAGTCGTGCTAACTCGAAAGTATTGACACCTTCTCGTGTGGTGCTCCTCCAAGCGTTACGATGTGGAGTAATCGTCTCCCAGATGAGGGGGTCGATTTGGCACTTTTTCAGGTTTATCTTAAGACTAACCTTATACCTTTTCAGTTGCCCGCTAGCGTTACGTTTACTATTCGTTAGGTGACTGTAAAGTAGCTGCTTTGGCAGTCTACTGTAGTCCATGCGGGTAACATGGCCAGTCCAGCATAGTTGTTCATGAATAATGGTAGCCTCGATGCTCCTACAGTTGGTGTCAGTGAGAATACTGGCATTTGTTCTCGTCTTCCCAGCGAACTCGAAGGATGGAACGTAGACTACGTTGGTGAAATTTTTCAAGTGCCTTGAGGTGCCTCCTGTATGTGACCCATGTCTCGCTGCCATATAGCAGGATGGGGAGGACCACTGCTCGATATATGTGCAACTTTGTTGATAATTTCAGCTCCCTACAGCTGCAGACATGGGTACGGAGTCTGCCAAAGGCTTGAGATGCACATCTGCTCCGATGTTGAATCTCTTCATCGATGTCCGCAGTGGTGGACAGGTGGGAGCCAAGATACCGAAAGTGGGTAACATTAGAGGGGTGGTACCGTTACCTGGATGGATGGTGCAGGTGTGGCTGAACCAGGGGCAGGCTGAAAGAGAATCTGAGTCTTACGTACAATTACTTCAAGGCCGAATTGTGTATGCGCATCTGCGTAGGTATTCAGGATCTCCTGTAGGTCGCGTTCAGTGTGAGCGACAAGGGTGAGGTCGTCTGCATACTGAAGCTCAGTAATGGAAGCTGCGGGCACCTTTGTTCCTGCCTCGAGTCGTCTTATGTTGTAAAGACCCTTCACGCGGTGCTCGATGTCCACCCGTTGGCTAAATTGGCACTGGCATGAGTAAGGAAGGCAGTCAAGAAAATGGAAAAAAGAGTTGGTGCCAGTACACATCCTTGTTTAAACCCCGTTTGAATGGGAAGAACTTAGACTGGATGCCGTTGTTCAGGACACTGCCGTTCATGCCATCGTGGAGTTGCCTCAAAGGTCAGCTGATTTAGCAAACGACCGGCTCGCTCTCTCACGCCCAGAGAAGACATTTCACTTACTACCATTGGACAGGGAAGCTAGGCACTTAACTCAAGTGTTATCTCAAAGTGTTATTCACAACACCTCCCTGGAGTGACTCACAATATATTCTCTCAGATTGTACCTGTGTATATACCTGCTTCGATAATAAACAGAACACGCCAGGAAGTGTTTACATCAAACCCTGCCACTTAGGAGTTCCAGAACTTAATTAAAACAATTGGTTTGGAACCAAAACAGGTGTCACAGCACCCAGTTACCGTGTTTTGCTACGAAGAGGCACAGCGGGAGTCTTGATGGTGAAGAGGCTGTGTACTGTCAGGGGAGGACTTATGCAAGTTGCTTCCCTGTTCGCCACGAGGGCTACTCAGCTGCGGTAGCTGATAGCAAGAGGAAGCAAGCAGTGCCTGCACCTTAACATTAACATAATGATGCCACACTAGACGCATTACACCACCTTGTGTGCACACACACACACACACATACACACACACACACACACACACACACACACGTCGTTCAGTAACATTGTGTGGAGTGACTTGTTTACGTACGTGGACCAATAAGAAAACGAGATAGTGACCCAGTGTCCATACATTATCTGTAACCCACTTCATAACCTAATAACCTCAAGAATATTTTAGGTACAACACAATGGTCTTATTAGACTTGAAAAATAACTATATTATTTTCTCTTCTCAGTTCATCAAGTATACTAAAACTATGTAATGTGTTTGGCCATAATATTGTTTTGTTTTATTATAGATGGAGTTCTTTAATTTATGGTGAATCTCTGTATTGGTATTATCATCATCATCATCATCATCATCATCATCATCATCATCATCATCATCATCATCATCATCATTATTGTTATATTATTATTATTATTATCATTATTATTAATGATATTGAAACAGTTTAGTTAGCCAGAAAAATACAGATACAGAGCGGAGAATAATAACAATATTGACATGGCTGAGCCAGTTGAGACTCTGGAATAGTACAATTAAGTTAATTAACATGTTGTTAGTAAGACCATATCTGACTGTTACCGGTTATCACTTTTTTATTAATATATATATATTTTTTTACACTTATATTATAAGTACATAACTATTTTACAGTGGAGATGATATACATTAATCTGATAAGTGAGGGAACAATACAACATGGGAAGTATTAAGGTGAAACAAGAAGACAGAGCTGCCAGTATCATGTCTTGTCGGCAAATACTGTATAGAATTATTGCAATGGTAATTTCTATCTATCTACATGACAATATATGATATAATGATTTCGGTGGTACAAAGAAAATAAGAGTATAAAGTAAGTGTTACAAAAATATTAATTCTTACACAACAGATATTTTTAAAGGATGATGAAAAGGAAGGGAGCGTAGTCTTTGCTCGGATGGGTGGGGGTAAGTTGTTCCACACCTTCACACCGTGATATTTTATGGAGGTCTGGGACTGGGAGGAGGGCATGGGGGGTGGTCTTAGTAGCTCTGGGTGTCTAAGTTGTACCTCGGGTTGATACGGAACTGGAAATAGTTATTCTCAATCAATTAATTAACTGATTTATAAATTTTGTTTAACTTTTTAAATTTAGCAAACTGTTCGTTTGTGTGATCCGTTTTTTCAAGTAGGCCAATTGTTCCCACGACTCTCTTCTGGGCAGTGACCAGGGGTTGTGTTTTAGTGGTGCCGGAGGCCCTCAGTGGTGCGTGACAGTGTATCAAGTGTTGGTAAACAAGGTCATAATATATTTTTGTCATTGCTGCAAGGTGTGAGTGACGAGTGTGATACAGGATACCGCACTGTTTATTGACTTTACTGTTAATGGCTTGTATGTGGTCTCTCCAATTTAGTTTAGTTTATTATTATTATTTTTATTATTGTTGTTTTTATTGTAATTATTATTATTATTATTATTATCATTATTATTATTATTATTATTATTATTGTTGTTGTTGTTGTTGTTGTTGTTGTTGTTGTTGTTGTTATTATTGTTACTGTTATTATAATTGTTAATATCATTATTATTGTTGCTATTATTATTATTATTATTATTATTATTATTATTATTATTATTACACTATAAATGACATAACTGTCCACATATTGATGAACGAAAAAGGTTAATGGTCATGATGACTAGTTTAGCACTTTCTGACCACCAACTGGTGTAAAATTTCCCATGGGAATAACATGAGCGTGAATGAATTTATAGTATTATCAGGACCATCAGTGTGGTGTATAGTTTTATATAGGTGGCTGGCGGCTCAACATACGGAGAGATTAAAGTGATATTACCAGAGTTCACCTAACCTAACCTAGCCTAACCAAGCCTAACCTAACCTAACCTAGCCTAACCAAGCCTAACCTAACCTAACCAAGCCTAACCTAACCTTAACATACCAAGAATGAGAAGGTTAGAACTTAGAATATAATATAAAATAGCATATTAATGGTTAAGTGAGGGCCAGGGGAAGACAGTAACCTGAAGAGATGAGTGACAGGTACAGCTCTCGTCCCCAGAGATATGCAAATGATGGTAAAGATTGGTAAAGATTGGTAAAGATTAGTAAAGATTAGTAAAGAGTGATGAATATTGGTAAAGATTAGTAAAGATTGATGAATATTGGCCAAGATTGGGTGAACTAAATTTAGCTAAAAATATATCGGGTCAGAAATATATCGGGTTAACTAAATCGAGTCAAAAATATATCAGGTCAGAAATATATCGGGTTAACTAAATCGAGCCAAAAATATATCGAGTCAGAAATATATCGGGTTAACTAAATCGAGTTTAAAATATATCGGGTTAGAACTATTTCATGTCAGAAATATATTGGGTGAACTACATCGGGACAGATTTATATCTTGTGAGATATATATCAGGTCAGAAATATATCAGTTGAATTATATCAAGTCAGAAATATATGAAGGTGAAATATATCGGTTGAACTATATCGAATTAGATATATATCTTGTGAAATATATCTGGTGAGCTAAATCGGAGCAGATACTACATCGTGTGAAGAATATCGGGTCAGAAATATATCGGGTAAAGTATAGGGCCGGCAGGACTCAACAGACATACAGTAATTACTCGGTTTGAATTTATGGAATTTGCTGTGGGTAAAAATGACTTAATTGGTTGGCAAATTATAGGGGGGAGGCTTGGCCCTGTTGGCTACACTGACACTTTTGGCTACACTGACTAACACTGAGTTGGTTACACTATTTCGGCTACAATTGACTAACACTGCATTGACTACACTGACTAACATTGAGTTGGTTACACTGATTAACACTGAGTTGGCTACACTGGCTTAACACTGAGTCGGCTACACTGGCTTAACACTGAGTTGGCTACACTGGCTTAACACTGAGTTGGCTACACTGGCTTAACACTGAGTCGGCTACACTGGCTTAACACTGAGTTGGCTACACTGGCTTAACACTGAGTTGGCTACACTGGCTTAACACTGAGTTGGCTACACTGGCTTAACACCGAGTTGGCTACACTGGCTTAACACTGAGTTGACAACTTTGTTTTGGCTATACTGACACTGATATAATAAGAAACAAGTAACAAGTAGACAAATAAGAACACAACAAACAAACAAGGAAATAAGAAAAACCCAATTAATATGAACAATAAATAACAAAGAAACAAATAAACGAGCAAATAAGACAAACAAACAAATAAAACAACCATATAACAAACAAACAAATATGACAACCATATAACAAACAAAGAAAAAACAACAAACATACCAATAAAACAACTAAATAACAAACAAACAAGACAACCGAAAAACAAACAACCAAACAAATAACAAAAACAACAAACAAACAAACAAATAAGACAACCAATTAACAAACAAACAAAAACTAAATAAAAAAGGACTGTGAGTTTATAAAAAATTGGGTGTTTCCGCCTCAGTGATAAGACCTCGATCGGTGACGGCGGGTGGCAGTGAGTGGCAGTGGGAGGTGGTGGTGGGTGGTGGTAGGTAGGTGGTAGGTAGGTGGTAGGTGGTAGAGTTAGGTGGTGGTGGGTAGGTGATAGTAGTGTCAGGTGGTGGTGGTGGGTAGGTGGTGGTAGGTGGTGGTGGTGGGTAGGTGTACGTCAGGTGGTGGGAGTGGGTAGGTGGTAGTAGGTTATAGTGGTAGGTGGTGGTGGTGGTGGTGGTGGGTATAGTTGGGTAGATGGCGGTATAGGTGGCAGGTGATGGTGGTAGTAGGTGGTGGTGGTAGGTATAATCGGTGGTAGTAGATGGTGGTAGGTGGCAGGTGGTAAAATAGGTGGTATGTGGTGGGTGGTAGTAGTAGTTTACAGGTTTCAATAGGTGGGAAAAGGTGGTAGTAGGTGACAGCAGGAAGCAACAACAGTAAACAACAGCAGGAAGCAACAACAGTAAACAACAGCAGGAAGCAACAACAGTAAACAACAGCAGGAAGCAACAACAGTAAACAACAGCAGGAAGCAACAACAGTAAACAACAGCAGGAAGCAACAACAGTAAACAACAGCAGGAAGCAACAACAGGAAGCAACAGCAGAAAGCAACAACAGGAAGCAACAACAGGAAGCAACAACAGGAAGCAACAGGAGAAAGCAACAAGAGGAAGCAATAGTAAGCAAAATCAGGAAGCAACAGCAGAAAGCATTAGCAGGAAGCAACAAGAAGAAGCAACAGCAGAAGGCATTAGCAGGAAGCAACAACAGGAAGCAACACCAGGAAGCACCAGCAAGAAGCAACAGCATGAAGCAACAGCAGGAAGCAACAGCAGGAAGCATCAGCAAGAAGCAACAAAAGAAAACAATAGGAAGCAACAACAGTAAGCAATAGGAAGCAACAACAGGAAGCAACAGCATGAAGCAACAGCAGGAAGCAACAGCATGAAGCAACAACAGGACCCAGCCGGCCCTCACAATCGTATCACTTCTGCCCACTGACCTTCCTCTCCCTCTAATGTAACCCTTCACCCCCACCTTGTTGTCTTTGATGTACAGTCAGTGTTCTTGATGTACAGCCGGTGTTCTTCTTGATGTACAGTCAGTGTTCTTCTTGATGTACAGTCAGTGTTCTTCTTGATGTACAGTCAGTGTTCTTCTTGATGTACAGCCAGTGTTCTTGATGTACAGTCAGTGTTCTTGTTGTACAGCCAGTGTTCTTCTTGATGTACAGCCAGTGTTCTTCTTGATGTACAGTCAGTGTTCTTCTTGATGTACAGTCAGTGTTCTTCTTGATGTACAGTCAGTGTTCTTCTTGATGTACAGCCAGTGTTCTTGATGTACAGTCAGTGTTCTTGATGTACAGCCAGTGTTCTTGATGTACAGTCAGTGTTCTCTCGGATGCACAGTCAGTGTTCTTCTTGACGTACAGCCAGTTCTTTTCTGGATGTACAAAATGGGTGTTCTTCTTTGATGTACAGTCAGTGTTCTTCTTGATGTACAGCCGGTGTTCTTGATGTACAGCCAGTGTTCTTCTTGATGTACAGCCAGTGTTCTTCTTGATGTACAGTCAGTGTTCTTGATGTAAAGCCAATATTCTTGATGTACAGCCAGTGTTCTTCTTGATGTACAGCCAGTGTTCTTGATGTACAGTTAGTGTTCTTCTTGATGTACAGTCAGTGTTCTTCTTGATGTACAGTCAGTGTTCTTGATGTACAGTCAGTGTTCTTCTTGATGTACAGCCAGTGTTCTTGATGTATAGCCAATGTTCTTGATGTACAGTCAGTGTTCTTCTTGATGTACAGCCAGTGTTCTTGATGTACAGTCAGTGTTCTTCTTGATGTACAGTCAGTGTTCTTGATGTACAGTCAGTGTTCTTTTTGATGTACAGCCAGTGTTCTTCTTGATGTATAGCCAATGTTCTTGATGTACGGTCAGTGTTCTTCTTGATGTACAGTCAGTGTTCTTGATGTACAGTCAGTGTTCTTCTTTATGTACAGCCAGTGTTCTTGATGTACAGTCAGTGTTCTTCTTGATGTACAGCCAGTGTTCTTCTTGATGTACAGTCAGTGTTCTTCTTGATGTACAGCCATTGTTCTTGATGAACAGTCAGTGTTCTTGATGTACAGCCAGTGTTCTTCTTGATGTACAGCCATTGTTCTTGATGTCAGTCTTGATGTACAGTCAGTGTTCTTGATATACAGTCAGTAAATATGTCGTAATACAGACCTGGCACACTTTTATTTCCTCCACTCAGCCCTTGTACACCTTTAGGCCCGATCCATACCCACGCCAGGGGTCATGTACGCCCTAAAACGGCCCTACCCCCAAGGGCCATGTACTCCACCTAGACCGGGGCACCACCCTAGAACATACACCTCCCCCCCAAGATTTGCCCTACTCCAATTATAAACAGCTGAATACAAAAGGTGTTCTTATCGTAAGATATATTCGGTACTCAAGGTCTAGTATCTACCTGTATATGGACAAGCGTAGGTTGGTGTGGATAGTGTTCGTCTGTTGTGTGTCCTTGTGTTGACTATGGAGAGAGAGAAACAGAGAGACAAAGAGTATCTAGCTAACAACAATCATCAACCTCATTAAAATAGAGTAAAGAGGTTCAATCATCGCCAGCCTGTGGTCGTACTAACAGGGCAGTTGTCGTACCTGGCAGGGTAGTGGTAAAACAGTGGTGGTGGTAAAGTAGTGGTGGCAGTGTAGTGGTGGTAAGATGATGGTGGTGGCAAAGAAACGGGGAGCAGGGTAGTGGTGGTAGGATGGTGGTGATGATGGTAAAGTAGTGGTGGCAGGGTAGTGGTGGTACGATGGTGGTGATGATGGTAAAGTGGTGGTGGCAGGGTAGTGGTGGGAGAATGGTGGTGCTGGTAAAGTAGTGGTGTGGGGAGTAGTGGTGGTAAGATGATGGTGGTGGCAAAGAAACGGTGGCAGGGTAGTGGTGGTAGGATGGTGGTGATGATGGTAAAGTAGTGGTGGCAGGAGTGGCATATTGGTGGATGGTGGTGATGATGGTAAAGTAGTGGTGGCAGGGTGAAGTGGTGGGAGAATGGTGGTGCTGGTAAAGAATGTGGTGGCAGGGGGTAGTGGTGAGTAAGATGATGGTGGTGGCAAAGAAACGGTGGCAGGGTAGTGGTGTGGTGGGATGTTGGTGATGATGGTAAAGTAGTGGTGGCAGGGTAGTGGTGGTAGGATGGTGGTGATGATGATGGTAAAATGGTGGTGGCAGGGTAGTGGTAAAACGGTGGTGGTGGTAAAGTAGTGGTGGCAGTGTAGTGGTGGTAAGATGATGGTGGTGGCAAAGAATCGGTGGCAGGGTAGTGGTGGTAGGATGGTGGTGATGATGGTAAAGTAGTGGTGGCAGGGTAGTGGTGGTAGGATGGTGGTGATGATGGTAAAGTAGTGGTGGCAGGGTAGTGGTGGGAGAATGGTGGTGCTGGTAAAGTAGTGGTGGCAGGGTAGTGGTGGTAAGATGATGGTGGTGGCAAAGAAACGGTGGCAGGGTAGTGGTGGTAGGATGGTGGTGATGATGGTAAAGTAGTGGTGGCAGGGTAGTGGTGGTAGGATGGTGGTGGTAGTGGTGGTGATGGTAAAGTAGTGGTGGCAGGGTAGTGGTGGCAGGGTATAGTTGACAGGATAGTGTTGGCAGGGTAGTAGCAGCAGTAGCCGTCAAGTAAGAAACCAGCCTTTACTGCAGGTCGTTATAGTGGTGATGGTCGTGAAAACAAAGCCGGGTGCTGGAGTCGTAATAATATTTAGGGTGATATAACAGACTGCTTCAACACGATACGGGGACGATGACACACAAAGACAGACCTCCAGTGATAGCGTAAAGACCTCCATGATAGCTTAAAGACCTCCATGATAGCGTAAAGACCTCCATGATAGCGTAAAGACCTCCATGATAGCGTAAAGACCTCCATGATAGCGTAAAGACCTCCATGATAGCGTAAAGACCTCCACAATAGCCTAAAGACCTCCATGATAGCGTAAAGACCCCGTCACCATGATAGCGTAAAGACCTCCACAATAGCGTAAAAACATCCACAATAGCGTAAAGACATCCACAATAGCCTAAAGACCTCCATGATAGCGTAAAGACCTCCATGATAGCGTAAAGACCTCCACAATAGCGTAAAGACCTCCACAATAGCCTAAAGACCTCCATAATAGCGTAAAGACCTCCACAATAGCCTAAAGACCTCCATGATAGCCTAAAGACCTCCATGATAGCGTAAAGACCTCCACAATAGCGTAAAGACCTCCACAATAGCGTAAAGACATCCACAATAGCGTAAAGACCTCCACAATAGCGTAAAGACCTCCACAATAGCGTAAAGACCTCCACAATAGCCTAAAGACCTCCATGATAGCGTAAAGACCTCGTCACCATGATACAGTGCAGAACAAATCTCCACTATTACCCAGATGACGTCAGTGACACAACAAGTTCAACACTAGAGTGAGACACGAGTATGACATGTTGCTGTGGCTTGACGACTCTCCTAACTCTCTACAAAGTTTAGTTCTGAACACACCTCACCACCACACCTACACCACATGTTAGGTCCAGCACAGTCACCCACCTCACTCACCTAACTCAACAAACTGTGTACACTTGGAGTATTTGCTTCAAATAGCTACCCCCCTCATCAGCAAACACACACACACACACACACACACACACATACACACACACACACACACACACACACACACACACACACACACACACACACCAACAAAAACATTAAACACCTCAGTAGTAGGAAGAAGAGGAAGAAGTAGGAAGAGGAAGAAGCAGAGGAAGGAAGAAGAAGAGGAAGAAGAAGAAGGAAGAAGAAGAGGAGGAAGAGGAAGAAGAAGAAGAGGAAGAAGAAGAAGAGGAAGAAGAAGAAGGAGAAGAAGAAGAAGAGGAAGAAGAAGAAGAGGAAGAAAATGAGAAGAGGAAGAAGAAGAGAAGAAGAGGAAGAAGTAGAGGAAGAAGAAGAAGAGGAAGGAAGAAGAAGAGGAAGAAGAAGAGAAGAAGAGGAAGAAGAAGAAGAGGAAGAAAGGCAAGAGGAAGGTAAGAAGAAGAGGAAGAAGAAGAAGAGGAAGAAAATGAGAAGAGGAAGAAGAAGAAGAGAAGAAGAGGAAGAAGTAGAAGAAGAAGAGGAAGAAGAAGAAGAGAAGAAGAAGAGGAAGCTGAAAATGAGAAGAAGAGGAAGGACAGAAGAAGAGGAAGAAGGAAGAAGAAGAAAAGAAAAAGAAAGAAGAAGAGGAAGAAGAAGAAAGAGGAAGAAGAAGAAGAGGAAGAAGAAGAGAAGAAGAGGAAGAAGAAGAAGAGAAGAAGAAGAGAAGAAGAGGAAGAAGGAAGAAGAGGAAGAAGAAGAAGAGGAAGAAGAAGAAGAAGAGGAAGAAGAAGAAGAGAAGAAGAAGAAGAAGAAGAAAATGAGAAGAGGAAGAAAATGAGAAGAAGAGGAAGAAGTAGAAGAAGAAGAGGAAGAAGAAGAAGAGGAAGAAGAAGAAGAAGAGGAAGAAAATGAGAAGAAGAGGAAGAAAATGAGAAGAAGAGGAAGAAGAAGAAGAGGAAGAAGAAGAAGAGGAAGAAGAAGAAGAGGAAGAAGAAGAAGAGGAAGAAAATGAGAAGAAGAGGAAGAAGTAGAAGAAGAAGAGGAAGAAGAAGAAGAGGAAGAAGAAGAAGAAGAGGAAGAAAATGAGAAGAAGAGGAAGAAGTAGAAGAAGAAGAGGAAGAAGAAGAAGAGGAAGAAGAAGAAGAAGAGGAAGAAAATGAGAAGAAGAGGAAGAAAATGAGAAGAAGAGGAAGAAGAGGAAGAAGAAAAGAAAGAAGAAGAGAAGAAGAAGAAGAGGAAGAAGAAGAGGCAGGCAGGAGGAACGAACGGTGGTGACCAGTAGGATTTATCAAGTCATAAAGGGAAAGTACTTTAACGTAGGACACCACCAATCACCACCCTAAGACCACCACCAATCACCACCCTAAGACCACCACCAATCACCACTAAGACCACCACAATCACCACCCTAAGACACCACCAACATCACTGCCCTAAGACCACCACCATCCACCACCTAGACCACACCAATCACCACCTAAGACCACCACAATCACCACCCTAAGACCACCAATCACCACCCTAGAACCACCAACAATCACCACCTAAGACCACCACCAATACCACCCTAAGACCACCAATCACCACCTAAAGACAACCACCAATGCTACCCTGAAACACCACAATCCACCACCCTAAGACCACGGTCCACCACAATCACCACCCTAAGACAACCACCAATCACCACCCTAAAGACAACCACCAATGCCACCTAAAACACCACCAATCACCACCCTACAACCACCTACAACCACCACCAATCACACCTACAACCACCACCAATCTACCTACAACCACCACCAATCACCACCCTAAAACCACCACCAATCACCACCCTAAGACCTACGAATCACACCCTAAAACCACCACCAATCACACCCTAAAACCACCACCAATCACCACCCTCACAACCACCAATCACCACCCTAAGACCACCACCAATCACCACTAAGACAACCACCAATCACCACCTGAAACACCACCAATCACCACCTAAGACCACGGTCACCACCAATCACCACCCTAAAGACACCACCAATCACCACCCTAAAGACAACCACCAATCACCACCCTAAAACACCACCAATCACCACCCCTAAGACCACGGTCCACCACAATCACCACCCCACTAAGACAACCACCAATCACCACCTAAGACAACCACCAATCACCTAAGAACACCACCAATCACCACCCTACAACCACCTACAACCACCACCAATCACCACCTACAACCACCACCAATCACCACCTAAAACCTACACCAATCACCACCCAGGCCACCACCAATCACCACCTAAAACCACCACCAATCACCACCCTAAAAACCACCACCACTCACCACCTAAACCACCACCAATCACCACCCTAAAACCACCACCAATCACCACCCTAAAACCACCACCAATCACCACCCTAAAACCACCACCAATCACCATTTATTCCCACCACGAATTGTATTCACTGAGATGACAACAGGACCCAAAAAAATAAAATTAAATTGTAGGTCTGTTTTTTTTCTGTTTTTTTTAACATAATAAATATTAAAAATCAGGGAAGATAATTAACTAATTTAATTTGTAGATAATCAGGTAAAATTTAGGTAGTACAGGTATAGTTTTTTGGGGGGACGACTGTGTGTGTTTTATGTACTGGTGTAATCCTGCCAGAGCCTCAACACCAGCCACCAGGAGAGAGAGAGAGAGAGAGAGAGAGAGAGAGAGAGAGAGAGAGAGAGTTAAGACGGTAAGCATAAGTACACACAAGGCATCACTCTCACTCACACCATCATAGGCTCAAATAAAGCTCTTCACACTCTCTTAACATCATCAAAAGTGAAATATCACATAAGCTTGAAAAAAAAGCTTTAGCGTATAAGCCACTCCCGATATAACTTCACCAGGCGCTGTACCATACTGAGCACAAGAGCCGATAATATCGTTCATCCGATAGTGTTATAACATATTATCATATTGCAGCCGATAACATATTCATGTACACTTAGTAATACTGTCGATTATTCACTCATGGGCTACACAGCTTTACCATATTTATCCACTAAAATCACCGTACAGGTATGCATTGTTTAAGCGTGTATATAGACGATGCAGGTATACAATGTACAAATGCATGTAGTAGGTAGTAGGCAGCTATCAAACAGGGAGGTACTACCGCCTGGGAAGATATTGGAAGCATAATGTGTTGTCTAATGGTAGACCCTGCTGCCATATGGCATCACGAAAATTGTGACCAAGTCCCAGGTTGCTGATCTGTCTTCTGCCTCATTTACACATATATACTGTATATCGTTTCTCACTATTGATCTTATTTGTTTTTATTTTTGTATCTAATTATTTATTATTATTATTTATTATATATATAATTTTATTAATTTTTATTATTAATATTATTATTATTATTATCATAATTATTACTATTATTATTATTATATTTTCGCCCCCAGACCCTGGTGTGGGTCACTGACCTGTGCCCTGGTGGGCTAATCTCGTAAAAACAAAATTTAAACAATATAATAGACAGTGTAGGTATATAAACATTCTGCTGTACATCGAGAGTATAGGTATATAAACATTGTATACGTATATACAGTAAAAGTATACGAACAGTGTACAAAGACACTGAAGGTAAGCAAACAATGTACACACAGTAGAAGTAGACAGTGCAGGTGTATAGACAATGTACCATACATAGTATCGAACTAAAGACGATGTAAAAGACGTAGTTATTACTGACCATGACGTGTATAGGACGAGTAAAAGACGCGTTTATTACTGACCATGACGTGTACAAGACGAGTAAAAGACGCGTTTATTACTGACCATGACGTGTACAAGACGAGTAGAAGACGTGTTTATTACTGACCATGTGTACGTGTTATTATGACGTGGACGAGTAAAAGACGCGTTTATTACTGACCATGACGTGTACAAGACGAGTAAAAGACGCGTTTATTACTGACCATGACGTGTACAAGACGAGTAGAAGACGTGTTTATTACTGACCGTGATATGTACAAGACGCGTACAAGACATGATTATTCCAGACGATGGCGTGTACAAGACGTAATCCTTTTTAAAAATCTCTCCCTCTCAAAAAACAGGGAATTTTCAATCTTGCAGTTTTACGCTTCAGTTCCTCCCTAGATGAACCTCCTCCTTGTCTTCCTGCCTTCCTCACTCGCTGTCTTTCCACCACCACTGCCACCACCACTACTGCCACCACCACCACTACTGCCACCACCACCACTACTGCCACCACCACTATTGTCACCACCACCACTACTGCCACCACCACCACTACTGCCACCACAACCACCTAGTGCTGCCACCACAACCACTACTGCCACCTACCACCACCACCACTACCACCACCACTACTGTCACCACCACCACTGTCACCACCACTACTGTCTCCCACCACTACTGCCACCACCACCTGCCACCACCACCACCACTACCCACAACCACTAGTGCTGCCACCACCACCACTGCCACCACCCACCACTACTACCATAGCTTCCCACCACCACTACTACCACCACTACTGTCACCACCTACTACTGCCCACCACTTTTCACACCACCCCACACCTGACCACCACCACCACTACCCACCACCACCACTAACTGCTGCCCACCACAACCACTACTGCCACTACTGCCACCACCACCACCACCCACCACTACACACACCCTGCCACCACCACCGCCAACTACCACCACCACCACCACTCATCACCTACCACTACTGCCACCATCACCTACTGCCATCACCACCACTACTGCCGTCACCACCACTGCTTCCATCACCACCACTGCCATCTACACTACCTTCTACCACCACCACCACCACTACTGCCACCACCACACCTACTACCACCACCACTACTGCCATCACCACCATTACCATCACCACCACTACTGCCATCATCACTACTACCACTACTGTCACCACTATTATCACCACCACTAATATTGACTACCACCACTACTGCCACCACTATTATCCACCACAAACCAGTACTAGCCATCACCACACACCACATTCCCATCACCATACACCACCACACAACACTATTACCACAATCACAGCTACCACCACTATTACCACTACCACCAGCACCACACTATCATCACCAGAGCCGAGGGTCCCCGATACCACTGAGAAGCGATACAGTAAAGGTGTAAAAATAGAGTCTCCGCCAGTGAGTTAGAGAGTCCCCGCCACATGAGTTAGAGAGTCCCGCCACAAGTAGTGAGAGAGAGTCCCGCAAGTGAGGTTAGAGTGAGAGAGAGAGAGTCCCGCCACAAGTGAGTTAGAGAGTCCGCAAGTGAGTTAGAGAGAGTCCCTACAAGTGAGTTAGAGAGTCCCCCACAGTGAGTTAGAGAGAGGTCCCGCCACAAGGTTAGAGAGTCCCTACAAGTGAAGGTTAGAGAGAGAGTCCCTCAAGTGAGTTAGAGAGTCCGCCACAGAGTGAGTTAGAGAGACAGACAGAGAGTCCCGCAAGTGGTTAGAGAGAGAGAGTCACCACAAGTGAGTTAGAGAGAGTCCGCCACAAGTGAGATTAGAGAGGTCCGATAGACAGAGAGAGGTTCCATTCTGCAAGATTAGGATTTGGTTCCAGTTCCATATTTGGTTAGGTTAGGTTAGGTTAGGTTACTCATCCCTCACCCCTGTCTTAAAGGGGTCGCTGGTCCGATTCCCCGAGAACTCCTACCTTTACAGTTTGTGAAATGAAGGAGGTTCGAATGCAGTGTCCAGCACGTTGGTAACCAGTAAACATAACGCTACACTACCACGAGCATCCCAAACATGACGTCATCAGGTTTATACGACCCATTACTCTGAAGGAACAAGACAAGACACAAAGAGAGAGAGAAATGGAATGTCACCTCAAACTGGTCTTTTACACCCTGCTCGACGACACACCTCACTACACCTAAATGATTTTATACCTCAATTTTTTTTAGCCCATGGTATAGAAGCCTCAGCCCATAGTGATCAACATCGCCTTCTCACTGCTACAATATCCTGGGAGGGGGGGGGAGGAGGAGGAGAGGGAGGGGGTAGTAGGGGAGAGGGGGTAGGGATGGTGGGGGAAGAAAGAGGGTGTTGTGGTGCCTCAAGCCCCGCCAGCCACCACCTCGTACTGGCAGCGACGATATTGGCAACTTTGGTACACAGCCTCGACCCACAGCCAGAGGTGGAGAGAAGAAAATCTCCGGAAGGAACACAATTGAGATTCATCCCCCCCACCTCCCCCTCACCCACCCCCCCACACCCTTACCCCCAAAAGCCTTACACCCCACACCTTACCCCACACACCTTACCTCTACATCCTTACCCCTACACCCTTATCCCCTACACACCCTGACCCCTACACCCTACCCCTACATCCCCACCCCACACCCTACCCCTACACCCTTATCCCTACACACCCTGACCCCACACCCTTACCCCTACACCCTTACCCCTACATCCTACCCCCAAAAGCCTTACCCCGACACCCTTACCCCTTACACCCCTACCCCCACACCCTTACCCCTAACACCCCTACCCTCAAAACCCTTACTCCCCCAGACCCTTAACCAAGCCTCGAGTACTGCGATAAGAACGAGGGCTGAGTACTGGATAAGATAGAGTGTTGAGTACGTCTTGGTCTCAAGTATTAAATTAAGATAGAGGATTGAGTACGTCTTTACCTTGAGTACTATGCTAAGATGGAGGTTGAGTACATCTTTACTTTAAGTACTGTGCTAAGATAGAAGGCTGAGTACGTCTTAGCCTCGAGTATTAAGCCAAGATAGAGAGTTGAGGACGACCACCTACCTCATCCTCGAGCACATAGCCAAGACCAGCTCAGCCTCGGTATAAACCAGCAGAATTTATCCTCTAATAAGAACAACATCACCCAGAGACGTATAACACCACTACTATAAAAGGGAGCTTATAGACTCTCCTTCCTCCCTCCCTCTCTTCTCCCGTCTAACCTCCTCCCTTTCTTCTCTTCTTCCTTCTCTTCCTCCCTCCAGTACCTCTCCTTCCTCTCGCCCTCTCTCCTTCACCTTCCTCCCTCCTTCTAGTAACTCCCATCATCCCTCCCTCCCGCCTTCTCTCCCTTCCTCCATCCTCCCTCTAGTACTTCCCATCTCCTTTCTCTCCCTCTCTTCAGCACCTCCCTCCTACCACTCTCCAACACCTCCCTCCTCCTACCAACTCTTTTCATCCCTGCCTTCTCGCCCTTCCTCCATCGTTCCTCTATCCCTTCTCCAGCACACCTCACCCTCCTCCAGCACCCCTCACCCCTCCAGCACCCCCACCCTCCCTCCAGCACCCTCACCCTCCCTCCAGCACCCCTCACCCCTCCCTCCAGCACCCCCCTCACCTCCCTCCAGCACCCCTCACCTCCCTCCAGCACCCCTCACCCTCCCTCCAGCACCCTCACCCTCCAGCACCCTCACCTCTCCAGTACCCTCACCCTCCAGCACCCCTCACCCTCCCTCCAGCACCCTCACCCCTCCCTCCAGCACCCCTCACCCTCCCTCCCAGCACCCCTCACCCTCCCTCCAGCACACCTCACCCTCCCCCTCCAGCACCCCTCACCCTCCCTCCAGCACCCCTCACCCTCCCTCCAGCACCCTCACTCTCCCTCCAGCACCCCTCACCCCTCCTCCAGTACCCCTCACCCCTCCAGCACCCCCAGAACACGGCTTACAGCACCTGATCCACGAGCACTCTTTAAGACTTAATACTTAACGTATACCGCCACACCGTCAAGAGAACCATCATTTTTAACACTATTTTACACCCCTAAGTCGTCCCCCACCCCCACCCCAGGCTTGTATACACACCAGGAACAACTAACTACTGACGGCAATTAGAATGGTTAGGAGAAAATTTCACCTATCCTTTCCATATTCTATCCCAATTCCTAGCCCATCCCTCCGTTGTTTCCTCTTTTCATTTTCCTCGTCACCCTCTCTTTCTCCCACTACGATCACCTCCTTTCCACTTTCATATCCCTTACCCCCGTCTTTTTTCCTCTCATCTCCCATGCCCTTCTCTCACCCTCCTTCCCACTTCATGGAGAGAGAGAGAGAGAGAGAGGAGAGAGAGGAGAAAAAAGAGAGAGAGAGAGAGAGAGAGAGTCACAGTACGAGTCAGTTGCTTGGGATAATCCTGCACCATAAACCAGCCTGAGTGGCTATATGCGGCCCCGGACACACACACACACACACACACACACACACACACACACACACACAGGGCCAGCTGCCCCCGTCTCCCAGGTTCCAAACTCTCAAAAGGTCCCAAATGTTAAATCTTCCTACTAACTGCCTCACTTAGCTGCGACACAAAGATGGGTTTTTAATGGGTCCTCTCGCCTTATATTGCCCTTTTAACTATTAATGTCAGGAGCTATTTAACTGACTCACTTAAGCTACGACACAATGACGGATTCTTAAATGGTTCCTCCGTTGAGTTTTCCTCCTAAATGGTAGATGTGAGAATTTATTTAACAGATTCACTTAAGTTACAAGACAAATACGAATTCTCAAAGCTATATACATTCTCACCTCACCAGTTAGGAGAAAAAATTAACATGTGAACCTTTGAGAATCCAATTTTTGTGTCGTAGCTAGGAGTAGGGAGGGGAACTTAACATTGAAACCTATTGAAAAGCATCTTTGCGTCGTGAATCAATTCAGACCTTCCCCACAGCACCAGTCAGGAGGAAATGGTAAGGCAGGAGGTGTTGACAATCTCCACCCAAGACGTCAACACTAAGCCTCTCTGCCTCCGTCCTCCTCCATCTGCCCCCTACTTTCCTCCGTTCTCCCTCCCCGTATATATTTACACTGAAGAATTGAAAGTGGGTCCCATACACCTCACGACTCTCTAGGGACGCGTTCTAGAGACAGGGTCATGTACTGTGTATACTAAGATTGTTGTATATACGAGGATAGACAGTGTGGTTGGTACTGTACTTGACCGTCTTCATTTCCCCAACTGTAAAAAGAGGTGCACATTTACTGCTATACACATCCACAGGTGATGTTACCACACACACAGGTAGTTAACAAACACACAGTTGGTTATCATACACACAGATGGTCACCATACACACAGATGGTCACCATACACAAAGATGGTTACCATACACACAGATGATTAATATACAGCTGGTCACAGTAGACAGCTGGTTAAGGTACACAGGTGGTCATGACATACACACACAGGTGGTCTCAGGAGCACATTACCTGACCTCCCGGTATAGTCCGGTTAATTAATCGTCCCTAATTAGATGACCAGCGCCAGGTAAAGGAACTGTCTGTAAAATTATACCCAAACCTCTCTCTCTCTCTCTCACGCATTTTAATCTACATTAAGTTAACCATCAAATTATTCATCATAGTTCTCATAGTTTGTATTATAATTATATAAATCATCGTCTCTATATACACAACATTATATATCTTGATCAAATCACACATGAAAAAGGAAACAATGGAGCACCTTAGCTTTCGTCTTTATTCAAGACATCCTCAGCGGCAAGTGAATTACAAAGACTGAGAGAAAGCTTATGTACACAGGGTGACCTTTCAAAACATGAGGTCAGGTCAAAAAAAAAAACATGACCTACTAATCCACACACAACCACACAGCAAACAGAAGAAGAGATTATATGAACTGGCGACATAACTAGTCATATCACGTCAGGTAAAACATATGAGACCCACTAATCATCTATCATACATCTAACTCGAATGCTGTCAAAGCATTTTTAACCTTGGGCCGCTGACAAATAAATCAGTGTAACATATTATCAGTTTTGTACTGACCATCACTTAGGCTTAAAGAATACATTTCTCTAATCAAACTTGCTTTGACTAGAAGTGTTTCTGTGACACACGATGATTTATACACTTCTAAACTGTTTTCCTAATCTGTGGGATGATTAATTATTGTTCCTTATATGACCGAACAGGAATATATAAGAAATTAAAGGAGGGGAAGAGCAGCTCAGAAACAGGTATAATGAACTATCTAGGAATGTTAAGAAAAATGTAAGGAAAGCAAACAGAGACTATGAAATCAAAATAGCAAGAGAATCCAAGACGAATCCCAAGGGATTTTTCCATGTATATAGGACAAAGGTCAAGGACAAAGTTGGCCTTTAAAGTCAGGAGGGGAGAAGTGATAAATGGCAGTGAAGAAATAAGCAAAGCATTGAACAGCTACTGCTTATCAAGTTTCACAGAAGAAATTATGATGAAATTCCAGAGGTGGAACTGATATTTAAGGGAAAGGAAGAAGAGAAATTAAAGAATATCACTATCAGAAAAGAGAATGTTCTTAAGAAGATAAATAAACTAAAGAAAATCACCCAGGCGGATGAATTTCCTCGAGTCTTGAAAGAGTGTAGGAAACAGATTAGCGGAGCCCTCGTAAACTTATTTACAAAATCATTCGACACTGGAGTTGTGCCAGACTTGTGGAAACAGGCAAATGTAGTACCCATATTCAAAAGGAGACAGAGCATCAGCGTCAAATTACCGGCCGATCAGTTTGACGTCAGTAGTGGGGAAATTTCTTGAATCAATTATAGCAAATAGCATCCGATAGCATCTAGAGAAAAGCAAATTAATCTACGACTCTCAACATGGGTTTACAAAGGAAAATCTTGTCTAACAAATCTGCTAACGTTTTTAGGAAAGTCTTCGAGGTAGATAATGACGAAAATTACGATGTTATTTACTTAGACTTTAGCAAAGCATTTGACAGAGTACCGCATCAGAGGCTTCTGAGAAAAAATTAAGGCTCATGGTATCAAGGGAAAGTTTTAAATTGGATAAAATCATGGCTCACCGATAGAACGCAGAGGGTCAGCATAGATGGTGTTAAATCTGAGTGGCCGTGTAACCAGTGGGGTTCCCCAGGGTCAGTACTAGCCCACTCTTGTTCATAATCTACATAAACGATCTAGATACTGGGATCAGCAGTGACATAAGCAAGTTTGCGGATGACACCAAAATAGGGCGGCAAATTAATTCAGGGCAGGATGCAAATGCATTACAGGAGCATCTAAATAAACTGCAGGGGTGGTCTGAAAATGGCAAATGAAATTCAATACCAGCAAGTGCAGCGTACTTAATATTGGAAGAACAAATACTTATAATGTATACAGCCTTAACAACATCAACCTAGAGAAGTCGACTTGTGAAAGATACCTAGGGTACTTAAGCCCGGACCTACGGCCTAGAAAAACAGTGTGTTAATGTTCGAAATAAGGCAAACAGAGTATTGATTTTATATCTAGAAGTGTAAGTAACAAGAGTGCAGAGGTCTTATTGCAACTATATCTTGCGCTAGTCAGGCCGCACCTCGATTATGCGGTTCAGTTCTGGTGCCCCTATTATAGAATGGATATAAATTCACTAGAGTCGGTGCAGCGAAGAATGACAAAATTATTCCGGGACTTAGAAACCTTCCATATCAGGATAGGTTAAAGAAACTTAACTTGCATTCCCTAGAAAGACGAAGAGTGTGGAGATATGATAGAAGTATTTAAGTGGGTGACAGGAATCAATAAAGGGATATAGATAAAGTTCTTATAATATCCGAGCAGGATAGGACCTGAGCAACGGATTTAAGTTGATAAGTTTAGGTTTAGGAGGGAGATAGGAAGAAACTGGTTCACAAATAGGGTGGTAGACGAGTGGAACAAGCTTAGCAACTTTGTAGTAAGTGCGGGAACTCTGGAAAGTTTCAAAAGGAGGCTAGATAGATTCATGGATGATAGAGAGTGGTAGTAACTCTCGACAGGAGCTGCCATGCACAGGCCAACCGGCCTATTGCAGACTCCTTATTTTCTTATGTTCTTATGCTTTCAGATGCCGGTCCAATA
Organism: Homarus americanus; assembly: GCF_018991925.1. Lineage (NCBI taxonomy): Eukaryota > Metazoa > Arthropoda > Malacostraca > Decapoda > Nephropidae > Homarus > Homarus americanus. The sequence goes on from NW_024736324.1 coordinate 173,897, forward strand.
TTGTACCTGTGCTGTTTAATTCTGAGTTGCAATGCTTTCCCAGTCTGACCTACATAATTTCTATTACAAATGCTACATGGAAAATATATATATATATATATATATATATATATATATATATATATATATATATATATATATATATATATATATATATATATGTGTGTGTGTGTGTGTGTGTGTGTGTGTGTGTGACTGAATCGGTTATTTTGCAAAATAAGAGGCATGCATATTGGTAATTTTGCAAAATAACTTATAATAGAGAAAAATAAAATGAACAGAACCACTTAAATAATTAAACACCCTACACGTGTTCCAGATCGACACGATCAACCTACTAACTCTTGATCTTTGTCTTACCTCCAACCCCTCACACTATTCATACGCAATTTCTGCCCCTTAGGTCTTCTGATAACAATCTTACTTCTATTTAATTCAAACTGTCACGACCACCTCCCAACCCCTCTAAACGCCAACTATGGCATTATCGGAGGGCAAACTGGCAATCCTTGCGAGAATTCTTCTCCGACTTTCCCTGGGATGAATGTTGCTTTTCCACTCGGGACGCCTCGGTGCTGACAGCATTGCTGGGGTTATACAGGTGGGGTGAGCGCATTTATCCCATCTTCTACCAAAACTTTCACTTTAAAATCATGGTTTGATCGCTCCTTTTCTCTTGCATGTAGAGAGATAGGGCACATCAAGTTATGAAACCATCTCCTTCTCCTATTATCCGCTCCTCTTTCATTACTTCTAGGAATCGTTGTAAGGCTATTCTTCGTAGGGCCAAGAGGAATTTCATAAAAAGAAAGTCCGCTGTCCTGACTAACTCTTCTTCTAGTAAATCCATCTGGTCCTTAACCAAAAACATCTGTAATAACTTCTGCACTTCCTCTTTTCCTCCTCTCTTCCGACCTAATAACTCTATAGCCAACTTCCCCTGATAATGCCAATAACTTTGGCACCTTATTCTCCTTTAATTCCACCTTAGACGACTCCTACTCTATCCCTCCTATCCCTGCTCCTCCTACTGAACTTATGCACTTTCCTATAATCTCCACTCGTTGGGTTGCTAGTGTGTTATCCAGGTTGGATGTGAATAAGGAGCATGGACTAGACGGAATACCCCCTCGTGTTTTGAGAGAGTGTGCTGAAGTTCTGTCCCCTGTGCTTGCTCGTATCTTTCGCCTTTGCCCAAAAACCCAAACTTTTCCTTTTTCTTGGAAGCATGCCTCGGTTCAGCCCATCCCGAAGAAGGGTGACCATTCCAATCCTTCTAACTATCGCCCCATTGTCCTAACTTCATCCTCTCTAAGATTTTCGAACTATCTTGAACTCTCATTTTCTCCGTTACCTTGAACGCCATTTCTTTGTCGGAACACCAGGTGAGATCTATGATCTGCTCTCCTACTGCACCCATCTTTGGTCATCCTCTTAGGGATTATGGGAAACTTTCATCGAGGCCCCTGAAATCTCCAAAGCATTTGACAGGGTATGGCACAAGTCTTTGCTTTCTAAACTTCCTCTTATGGTTTTCTCCCCACTTTGTTCTCTAATTTCTAGCTTCCTTGAGAACCGATCCATGGCAGTTGCTGTCAACACGCCTTCGCTCTTTTCTCTACCAATAGTCCCACAGGGTTCTGTTCTTTCACCAACTCTCTCTTCCTTCTTTATCAATTATTTACGTCACACTACGACTAATTTTATCCATTCTTACGCTGATGATTCTCCTCACCTCTTCTTCACATTTTCCCTTCCCCTAATTCTCAAACTAGATCTGTTTCTAGAGCTGATATCATTATCTATCAATGCGGATCTGTGGAGCATCTCCTGAATGGAGAGGTAGAAACTTGGTTAAATTCAATATTAATAAAACACAGTATTTACCAATTACACTTTCCAAATTAGATGATCTCCCACCAATCACATTTTAGACTCAATCAATTCTGCCAAATTCTAAAATAGATATGCTAGGCCTCACCATTTCCTCTAATATGTCATGAAGCCACACATCCTCAACTTTGCTAAAGCTGCCTCCCGAAAGCTGGGAATGCTGTACAGATGCCGTAGGTAACTACTGAGCAGTTGCTTCAAGTATATAAGGATTCATTCGTCCTACTTGGAGTACTGCTCTATATCTGGGTGGCTCTTCTTCTGCCCAACTGTTAGATAGGGTGGAATCAAAGGTATTTCGTCTTATTAACTCTCCTCCTTTAGTTGATAATCTTTCTTCCCTTTCTCTTCGCAATGTTTCACTTCTTTACAGGTACTTTAACGGGCAATGTTCGGTGGATTTGGCATCCTGTGTACCGCCGGCAAGGCGCGGGGCTCGTAACACTCGTCTTGCTCGCGGTGCCCACCGTTTCTCTGTGGATGTCCTTTCCTCACAGCCAAACTGTGGAATGCTCTGCCTTCTTCTGTGTTTCCATACTCTTACAACCTGTCTCCTTCGTAAAGCTGGTTTTCCGGCTGTAGATTAATATAATATTTTTCTTTTGTTTTTGTAATTTATTTTTCTCTTATTTTTCCGCCCTCCCCAGGCCCTGAAAAAATCCACACGAACAATCCTAACTAACCTAACCTAATCCTTCAACTTAACCACATAGGTTAGGTTAGTTTAGGTTGTCTGTTTATAAATTTTTGCAAAACTACCAATTTACATGCCGGTATTTTGCAAAACATCCGATTCCGCAAAAAATAAAAAAAAAAAATAAATAATAGTATATATATATATATACTGTGTGTATATATATATATATATATATATATATATATATATATATATATATATATATATATATATATATATATATATATATATATATATCAACTGCGATATATATTGTACATTACACTATCAGTTACGACAATATTTCATTTTACACCAACAGCTACGATAGCCACTTCACACCATCAAATACGATAGCAACTTAACTGAGCACCACTTAACTGAACACCATCAACTACGATCCGCAGTTAACTTAACACCATCAACTACGATCCTCAGTTAACTGAACACCATCAACTACAATACACAGTTAACTGAACACCATCAACTACGATCCTCAGTTAACTGAACACCATCAACTACAATACACAGTTAACTGAACACCATCAACTACGATCCTCAGTTAACTGAACACCAACTACAATACACACTTAACTGAACACCATCAACTACGATCCGCAGTTAACTTAACACCATCGACTACGATACACAGTTAACTAAACACCAACAACTACACACTTAACTGAACACCATCAACTACGATCCGCAGTTAACTTAACACCATCGACTACGATACACAGTTAACTAAACACCAACAACTACACACACTTAACTGAACACCATCAACTACGATCCGCAGTTAACTTAACACCATCAACTACGATACACAGTTAACTGAACACCATTAACTACAATACACACTAACTGAACACCATCAACTACAATACACACTTAACTTAACACCATCAACTACAATACACACTTAACTGAACACCATCAACTACGGTGGCCACTGAACACCATCAACTACGATACACACTTAACTTAACACCATCATCTACGATACACGCTTAACTTAACACCATCAACTACGATACACGCCAACTTAACACCATCAACTACGATACACGCTTAACTTAACATCATCAACTACGATACACACTTAACTGAACACCATCAACTAAGGTGGCCACTGAACACCATCAACTACGATACTTAATCAAGTGAACACCAACAAATACGATAGCAGCTGAACAGAAGGCCAACCACAGAACGATACGTCACCTGAGTCAAAACTAATTAAGGGCAGGTGTTTGAGAATTCCTTTCACGTGGTTTCATAATTGGAGGTTTCAGTTGTACCGCTTCACCTGCCGCCACTCGTCCAGGATTCATCGTAGGAACACTAGAAACCGGATCTCAGTGTTTTATGACAGGTAGGTTAGGTTAATTAGTTGTTAGGTAAGGTTAAGTTGGGTTCGTTGGGTTAGAAACATGGAACAAGTGTCAAAACGAAAGAATTGTAAAAGTAGGCAGAATAATAGTAAAGGAAAAATATTGATGGACACGAATATAAATGAAAGAACGACAAAATACAGACAAATTAGTAAATATTGAAAAATGAATACATACGAAAACTAATAAACTTGGAAAATATAGAAAACCCAGTAAATGTGGAAAAATGAAGGAATATGAAGAAAACGAATATATATGGAAGAACGAATAAATATGGAAGAGGTAAATTATTACGGAAAGAAATGAAAATACGTAAAACAACGAAGAAATGTGGAATAAAAAGAAAAAGGTTGTTAATGTGTGGCAGCAGAGAAGAGAAGACAGATGGGGGAAGGTGCTAAATGGAGGGAGGAGAGAGAAGGTGCTAAATGGAGGGAGTGAGGAGGGGAGAGAATGCTAGATGGAGGGAGGAGGAGGAGAGAAGGTGCTAGATGGAGGGAGTGAGGAGGGAGAGAAGGTGCTAGATGGAGGGAGTGAGGAGGGGAGAGAAGGTGCTAGATGGAGGGAGTGAGGAGGGAGAGAAGGTGCTAGATGGAGGAGGAGGAGGGAGAGAAGGTGCTAGATGGAGGGGAGGAGAGGGAGGAAGGAAGTAGATGGAGGGAGTGAGGAGGGGAGAGAAGGTGCAGATGGAGGGAGGAGGAGGGAGAGAAGGTGCTAGATGGAGGAGTGAGGAGGGAGGGAAGGTGCTAGATGGAGGGAGGAGGAGGGGAGAGAAGGTGCTAGATGGAGGGAGAGGAGAAGGTGCTAGATGAAGGGAGTGAGGAGGAGGGAAGGTGCCAGATTGGAGGAAGCTTAGCAGGTGGGCAGGGTGCTGTGGAGAGGAGTGGGGAGAGAGAGTGTAGGACAAACCTCCTAGGACAAAAGGCCCCAAGACAAAATTCCCAAAGGACAAAACGGACAAAAGTCCCCTAGGACAATAGCCCCGAACAGAACCCCTAGGGACAAAAGTCATCTAGGACATAAGCCCCCGGACAAAGTCCCTAGGACAAGAGCCCACCCCCTCAACACAAAATCCACCGGACAAAAGTCCCCCAGGAAAAATAATAATAACAAGAATTTATTTTAATCATTATTTTACTCTATTATTTACAGTTCATGACCACATCTCTGACATGTACAATATTACATTTATTAGATCATAAGACTGCAATACCTAAACTGACCTTACCTTACCTAACCTAACCTAACCTAACCCTAACCTTACCAAACCTAACCTAATCTAACCTAACATAACCTAACCAAACTTTACTCCAATACCTAACCTAACCTACTCTAGTCTAACTTCACTACAATACCTAACCTAACCTACTCTAGTCTAACTTAACCTAACTTCACTACAATACCTAACCTAACCTACTCTAGTCTAACTTAACCTAACTTCACTACAATACCTAACCTAACCTACTCTAGTCTAACTTAACCTAACTTCACTACAATACCTAACCTAACCTACTCTAGTCTAACTTAACCTAACTTCACTACAATACCTAACCTAACCTACTCTAGTCTAACTTAACCTAACTACACAATACACTCCAACCTAACCTACCTAGTCTAACAACCTAACTTCACTACAATACTCCAACCTAACCTACTCTAGTCTAACTTAACTCAACTTCACTACAATACCTAACCTAACCTACTCTAGTCTAACTAACCTAACTTCACTACAATACCTAACCTAACCTATTTTTCACTTTAAGTGAGGAGCTTGTCCGGACCCCGAGGAGAGAGAGGAGGGAAAAAGCGATTGGTCACGTTCAAACAGGAAATGACTCAAGGAACAAAGTAGGAGGGAGGGAGGAGGAGGAGGGAAGGATGAATAACGTTAGAGGAGGGCAAGAAGGTAAGAGGGATATAAACAGATAATAAAAAAGAGGATGGGAGGGAAGAGGAGAGAAGTGAGAAATAAGGAAGGAGGATGAGAAAAATAGAGGAGGAGGAGGAAAGAAAATAGGACACTAGAGGGAAGGATGAGCAAGGAGAGAGGTAGGTTAGGTTAAGTTAGCATCATGTCATGTTAGAGTTGGACAGTTAGGTTAGACAAAGGTTGGGTCACGAGTTAGGTTAGGTTGGGTTAGGTTAAGTTGGGTCAAGAGTTAGGTTAGGTTAGGTTAGGCTAGAAGTTAGGTTAGAGTTAGTTAGTTAGGTTAGGTTGGGTCAAATTAGGTTAGGTTAGGTTAGGTTAGGTTAGGTTAATAAGAGTTGTGTTAGGTTAGGTTGGGTCAAGAGTTAGGTTAGGTTAGGTTAGGCTAGGTTAGGTTAGAGTTAGGTTAGGTTAGAGTTAGGTTAGGTCAGGTCAGGTTAAACAAGGTCAGGTCAGGTCAGGTTCGGTTTCGATGCCGCTGGTGAGATGTTAATATACACCACCACGTGGGTCAACACGGACCAGCGAATGTCTGCGAGAAATATAACCCACTAAACCTCTGCAGACATACACGTGGTCATAAATATTTATTGGTATATTCAACAAAATGCTTTCAGGGTGTAGTGTATGATTTACAACAACATCAGCAATACGTAACTGAAACGAAGTACACTGAT
>NW_024736325.1:0-14086 GCF_018991925.1 Homarus americanus
AACAATTCTAATATTAGCACCATAGTGCGGGCTGTACCCCGCTACACTTCTAAGAGGTCTCAGTCTGTTAGTACATTGGCGGGTTAGCTGTTGTATGGCAGGTAGGGTACAAGGGACGGAAACACCAAGATATTTAAAAGAAGAAACATAGTCAATAGTGTTGTTACCTATCTTGAACTTGGCGGGGCCGCGTTTGCGATTACCAGCTTGTTTATTGAACACCTTAGTTTTGTCAGTGGAGATAATAAGACCGAGGTGTTCACAGGCTGCGTATACATGGTTCAGGGTGGTTTGCATTTCACGATGAGTTTTAGTATGTATAAGAATATCATCAGCATAGCTGATTGAGATATTGCTGGGGTTGTCTGGTATTAAATTTAATAATGCATTCATAAGAACATTGAACAAAGTGGGGCTAAGTACTCCACCTTGAGGGGTACCAAGTTGCATATCTTTAACTTCACTTTTGTAACCCTGAAACAGTGCAGCAGCCATTCTGTTGGTTAGGTAACCACTTATCCAGTGTAACAGCCTACCTCCTATATCCATTTTGGCTAGTTCGTACAATATCAGTTGCCTATTGGCAATATCAAATGCAGCTTTTAGGTCAAGAAATGTGGTGTATCTGTGCCTTTCATCACCATGCACAGTTAGGAATGTGGTGATGCAATTATGTACACCTTTACCATGGGTGAAGCCATTTATGTTAGGAGACATGTGTTCTCTGATTCTATATCAGAGTCTGCCAAGAACCATCCTCTCAAAGGTTTTACACAGGCAGCTGGTTAGTGATATGGGACGAAAAGCATCAGGCTGTCCTGGTTTCGGTATTGGTACAACAATACTGCTGGTCCATGATGTGGGTAGTTGGCCCTCGGCATGACTCATATTGCACAATACCAATAATGGATTGCCCGGCACACGCCTTACTAGTCTAACGATGTTGTAGGTGACTCCGTCCTCTCCATGGGAAGTAGACCTACCCCTGGCGAGGGTGGCGTCAAGCTCCCACTCGGTATATGGAACATCACACTCATCGTGCTGTTTGCCCAGCATAAAGTTAATAAGATTACTTCTCTCTACAGACTTCGCATCAAGAAGTCCTCGAGTCCCAGCTGGTAACATGTCATAGCTAGACACATGAGCCCACTTTGTTATTAGCTCATTCGACTTTTGCAGAGGGTTTGGATGGGAGACGTGTCTTCTGTTTTTACCTCCGATTGTGTTTATGTCTTTCCAGGCTTTGCTGAGGGATGTGTGTTGGTTCAGGCTGTTGACATATGTCTCCCATGCATTTTGTCTGAGTTCGTTTACACGTTCCCTGGCAGCAGCAAGTGAAGCTTGATACAATTGTATCATTTGAGGTGTTCTAGTTTGTTTGTAACCCTTACCCACCCTCCTGACCCTAGCCCTGAGTTTTTCAGCTCAGGGTCATTATACCACTGCTGTTGCCTGTTCCCATTATGCTGACCACGTTTTCTCCTTTTTTGGCGGAGGCATTGTTGGTGAAGTATGCATAAGTTCTATCTATCAGATCGTCATGGAAACTTTGGTAGTTGTCAGGCTTGTAGTCCTTGTACCAGTCACGGATGAAGTCTATGAACTGGCTTTCATGCTCTTGCTTGACTTTGATTCTACGTCTGTTGAGTTTACCACCAGTGGGGGTGTCATTGGCTACATGTATACTAGGTTGGATTGGGCTGTGGTCAGACATAAGATCAGTGACAACATCAGAGTTATGAGTTGTGTATGATAGATTAAAACCAATACACTTGTCTAGAGCCCCGCCATAGATGTGTGTTGGTTCATTATTACCTATAATTTGAACATCTTCATATGCGCTGAGAAGTGAGATAAGTCTCCTACCATTGGTGTTAGTGGTGGAGTCACCTAATTTCTTGTGTCTAGTATTCAGGTCACCCATCAGGACAGTGGGCTCAGTGTGTAAACAGTTTGGGAGATCTGTGTACTGAAGCTGATCTGAGGGAGCATAGGCGTTTAGCACGTTGAGTGTGGAGTTGCCCAGGTGGATAGTGATCCCATGGTACTGAAGGTTGGTAGTCTTTTTGGATACAAGAGGTACATGCGGGAGTGACTTCTTAACATACATCAAACATGTGTGAGTAGAACTAGGATCATAATACACATAATTGGCAGACTGGGTGGGGGCTTACCATTAGGTGTGAGACACTCCTGCAGACACACAATATCGATGTCCTCAGTCACAGCTTTGTGGTGTAGGTCAGGGTATCGTTTTCTAAGGGATGAGATGTTCCAACTCATCACCTTCACCGCTCTGTATCTTTGTCTGGTATTAACACTGGCCATTATGAAATGTATTTGGAAAGAAGCAAAATGCACTATATGATACTGGTTTTTTTTTCTATGCTGCCTGTCCCTTCGGCAGGCAGTAGGCCAGTTAACCTTTTTGAAACATTTCTGGAGCATGTACGGCTCAACAATTGTTGTATTTCAGTGGTAGACAACAACAAACTTTGGTTACACTCTACATCACCACCATTTTCTGTTTGTGTTTGTTCATCTTCACTGACCATGTCCACAGAAGCATCAGTAGAACTGTTACCAGTATCACTGTTTTCCTCTGCGTGGACACTAGTTCCTGGTGGGTCTTGAGTTTCTACATCTGGCTATTGACATGTGAATGTCGTCCTTTTGACTGTAATCTTTCCATATCTGCTGCACTGTGTTGGTGGTGTTCTTTTTATGTAGTGCATCACAGAGGTTCTTTAACATATCAGTTTAAGCTGTAAATTGAGCTTTGAGTTCTTTAATTTCATTTTTCAAATCATTGATCTCTTCACGTTGTGCGTGTTCATGGAGTGTGTTGGCAGCTACCTGTTGTGTCGGTACGTCTGTGTTGCCCCATGCTGATCTTTCGATGACTGCTGGTGATGATCCTGGAGCTTTGGTGCGGAGGGCGGGCCAGGGGTTGGCCGTAGGGAGTACCCTAGTAGCAGTAGTGTTTATTGAGACCTGCCTGGGTGGCGGGTCTGGGCGCTGAAGGGGCGTAGGAGCTCTAGGACAGTCAGGGTGCCATACAGGAACTCCAACTGTTTTGCAGTTAATACACTTCTGAATGACACCCTCTTGAGGAACTGTATCTCTGCAAGCCTGTGTTGCATGTTGTCTTGAGCAGAAACCACACCACGGCTTAGTAGAGGGGCATAATCGGGCCACATGGCCCCAGTGTTGACAATTGTAACACCTCCGGGTAGGGAGCTGATAGAGTGCGATAGGCACCAAGGACTCGAATGGTCTTGGGTGGGTCTTCCGAGCCAACCCAGTCTGCAATGACTGCGTTCTTGCCCCTGAGTCGCTTCGTCCTTCTGATGTCGGGATGAGCTTCTAGTAGTGTAGGGGTCTGGTACTGGTCGAGCCCTATGATTAAGATGGTTTTCTCGCTCGATGGTTGGGATGATTGTTCCATGGTTATTCCCCTTATGCTATTGGTGAGGAGATCCTGCATGACTGCTGGGTCGCTTCTAATCAGAAAATGATCTTGTGTGTGTGTGTGTGTGTGTGTGTGTGTGTGTGTGTGTGCATGCTTTGTATGTGTGTATGCTGTATGTATGCTGTTTGTGTGTGTGCTGTGTGTGTGTATGCTGTGTGTGTATATGCTGTGTGTGTGTGTGTATATGTGCGTGCGTGCGTGTGTGTGTGTGTGTGTGTGTGTGTGTGTGTGTGTGTGTGTGTGTGTGTGTGTGTGTGTGTATATATGCTGTGTGTAATAATAATAATAATAATAATAATTAACGGTTTATTGAGAAAGTTCTGCAGCTCGAAGGCTGAAAATATACATTGGACATAAATGACTTATTACATACATTGGTAGTTTAACAAAAGCCTTCATTAGAGAAAGGTAAAGGAACATACAGTGAACATACAGATTAATGTAGGTGTTGAACAGCAAACAGGTAGTGTAGTAACTCCCTCCCAGATGGTGTTAGGAGGAACTCACGCGGTGTAGTAGTTCCCTCACAGATGGTATTATGAGGGGCCTCACGTGGTGTAAATAATTCCCTCACAGATGGTGTTATGAGGGGCCTCACGTGGTGTAGTAATTCCCTCACAGATGGGTATTACCAGAGGGCCCTCACGTGGTGTAGTAATTCCCTCTGGGTGGTGTTATGAGGGGCCTCACGTGGGTGTGGTGGTTCCTCACAGATGGTGTTATGAGGCCTCACGTGGTGTAGTAACTCCCTCACAGATGGTGTTATGAGGGGCCTCACGAAGTGTAATAATTCCCTCACAGATGGTGTTATGAGGAGCCTGTCGTAGTGTAGTAACTCCCTCACAGATGGTATTATGAGGGGCCTTACGTGGTGTAGTAATTCCCTCACAGATGGTGTTATGAGGAGCCTGTCGTAGTGTAGTAACTCCCTCACAGATGGTGTTATGAGGGGCCTCACGAAGTGTAATAATTCCCTCACAGATGGTGTTATGAGGGGCCTCACGTGGTGTAGTAATTCCCTCACAGATGGTATTATGAGGGGCCTTACGTGGTGTAGTAATTCCTCTGGAATGGTATTTATGAGGGGCCTCCCGTGGTATAGTAATTCCCTCTACAGATGGGCCTTGAGGCCTCACGTGGTGTAGTGGTCCCTCTGAATGGTGTTATGAGGTTTCACGTGGTGTAGTAATTCCTACAGACAGTGTTATATGAGTGAGGTGTGGTCCCAGGCCTTCCTATCGTAGACGGATTAACACATCGCTGGTTGTTGGGTCTCACGGGCCGTTATCACTGGGTACCTGGGACCTCACTGTGTGAAGGTCAACTTGGGTACGACTGTTACTGTTGAGTTGTTCTCACTGACTTAAGCACTGTTCACCACTGTTCACCTCTGTTTAACACTGGTTCCATTCCTTTCCTAAATGAAATTGTAACTTCTGGCAAGAACTTGTTGATATTCCGGTGGGGAGGGTTCAGGAGGGGTTAGTATGGGCCAACCAGCAATTCGGCCTGGCACCAGGAGCGCCAGGTACCTCTTGACCCTCCCGGTGTGTGTGTGTGTGTGTGGCCAACCAGCCATGTGCTGTGTGTGTGCTGTGTGTGTGTGTGTGTGTGTGTGTGTGTGTGTGTGTGTGTCTGTGTATGCTGTGTGTGTGTATGCTGTGTGTGTGTGTGTATGTGTGCTGTGTGTGTGTATGCTGTGTGTGCTGTGTGTATGCTGTGTGTGCTGTGTGTGTGTGTGTGTGTGTGCACCTCGGAGCAGTGGGGTTCCCAGCCATCATTAACTCTCTTAACATTCCATAAACTTCATCAGTAAAGCCAAAGTAAAACTAGAATATTGTGTGAAGGAAAAACCCAAACAACAGGTGGAAAGTCGTATACGATGTTTATGTGGACTAGTTTTTGTAAACAAACCGGACTAGAGGCCACAAAGGCTCATAAGGATGAATATTCCTCGTAACTGAAGATATAAGAATGTATCTAACTTGTTGACACTAAAACACAAAAACAACATCCATATGGCACTACCTTTCCTAGATACGTTTACTTAATATCACTTAGGAGAGAAAATTAACATATAAAACCATTGAAAATATTTTAAACAGTAATTTATGAAGTTAAAAGAACGTATCTATTGTTAGGGTAGAGTCTCAGTATAATTGTGAACCCATTTTGGATGTTATGTTTGTGTTTTAACCTAAGTCAACAAGTTAGGTATATTCTTATATCTTCAGTTACGAGGAATATACACCTCATGTATCTGTCACCACTAGTTACTACAGTACAGCTGGAGTTATAGTGAAATATTGTATAGCAGTCTTGTAGGAGGTATCATGTGCAGCTACCAAGTTTAGACACGAGTGGGAAAGGTAGTTAAATGATGATCACTCATAGTAAATAAATATGCACCTTTCATCATCATCATCATCATCATCATCATCATATATAACTTGATGCACAACTATACCGCCAGAGGTTCCCGGTAGAATGGTGTCCGTCTTGTGTTCTGCCTCACAGTAAGGGCCGGTTGTGGTGCTCTCCTGTACAGAACCATTACTGTGTTGATGTATAGGTGGTGGCGCCAGACGGAGGTGTATTGTGTATCACCGAGGCACAAAGGTTTCCTCTCTACCTTCTTCCTTGACAATGGTGGTTCCTCGTGTTGAATATTTGGGCCCTTGTGATAGTCCGTTCATCATCATTCTCTCTCTCTCTCTCACTCTCTCTCTCTCTCCATCCCACATGCCGTGTGTGTATATACAGTAGATATGGTTTACAGTGTGTGTGTGTGTGTGTGTGTGTAATACTAATACTAATATAATTAATGGCTTATTGAAAGAGCATGACATCCGGAAGGCTGAAAATATACAGTTGCATAATTGGGGAATGGTGTGTGTGTGTGTGTGTGTGGAGATGGCTTACGGCGTGTGTGTGTGTGTGCTCCGTACAGAACGTGTGTGGACGATGAAAGGGCAATTAGAGAGGGCAAATGTTGACAGTGACTGTAAGATCAACAGGGAAATGGCGGAAAAGTGGATAAGTGCGTTTATAGCTTAGTTGAGGTTAGGGAGAGTCAATACACCAGCCCACAGTGACGCCAGTACTGAGGTGAATGGTGTTGTGTGCTGATAAGGGAGGCTTGATGTGCACCTACAGTTTACTAGTTACACCACCGTGACAACAATAGTCTCTAATGATATGATGAATAGTAATGTAGTGTGTGTGTGTGTGTGTGTGTGTGTGTGTGTGTGTGTGTGTGTGTGTGTGTGCATGTCTGTCTGTGTGTCTCTATTTGTATGTGTTTAATTCTCTCTATTTGTAAGTATATCAAGAGAGAAATAGAGAGAGGGAAAGATAGAACACTGAAGGTAGGAACTCAGTATGGGTTGTGAGTGAGGGGGAGCTGCCATTGTCGTGGACACAATACACTGTAACAGGTGTGGCAGCCTTGGCTAATATCCAGACATCTTAAGAGGCCGTGAGAGTATATGCCTGGAAATTGAATTCTAAAGACGTGTACAAGATGGAGGTGGCGTGTAACACAATCCAGTTCCATATTTTGGCGGTGCCAAGACTAAGGGAGGAGCTGGGCGTTGTGGAGTTCCCGAGGAGGGGAGGCGGAGGGAAGGTTCCGGCACTCGGACCTAAACATCCTGCATTGTAAACAAACTCGCCTCTGACGTCACGGCCCTCTCAAAGGAGGGCCGCGTCTGAGTGGTTGGTCGCCCTCGCTGTTTGTTTTGGTTGTATCTGGTGGGTTGAGAAGGGCGGATTAACCTTGTGGCGGATTTTTTCAGGTGGACGCACCAGGTAATTCGATAGCCTCACTTGGGTTTATCAGCGTGGGGGAATTTTGATGATGTAAGCGTTGAGGGAACACCTGTGTCTGCCGCCTCTGCTGGTCTCTACAACTGTCCAACACTTGTTTGTGTAGCGTTTGATGATAAAGGAAACAATATGTGGTTACTATTCCTGTTTTTGTTTTCTTAGATGGTGCTATACTGTATATAAGGCTATGAGAGAGAGAGAGAGAGAGAGAGAGAGAGAGAGTTAGTTCACCAGGTGGGCAAATGGAGTAATTTAGTAATAACTGCCAATTAATTACTTAATGACTCTGACCCAATTAGTTACTATGAATGGCGAAGCGACTGAACCCGCACTATACCATTACCTAGGGAGACGGCTGACTCACACTGTACCATTACCTTGTGTGACGGCTGACCCACAATGTACCATTACCTAGTGTGACGGCTGACCCACACTGTACCATTCCCTTGTGTGACAGCTGACCCACAATGTACCCATTACCTAGTGTGACGGTTGACCCACACTGTACCATTACTCAGGTGATTTGCTGACTCACACTGTACTCATTACCTGTGTGACGGCTGACCCACACTGTAAATTATTACTCTAGGTGTGTGACGGCTGACCCACAATGAACCACATTACCTAGTGTGACGGCTGACTACTACTCGTACCATTACCTTGTGTGACGGCTGACTCACACTGTACCATTACCTGTGTGACGGCTGACTCACACTGTACCATTACCTTGTGTGTGACGGCTGACCCACACTAAAATTATTATTACCTAGTGTGACGGCTGACCCACAATGTACCATTACCTAGTGTGACGGCTGACTCACACTGTACCATTACCTTGTGTGACGGCTGACCCACACTGTACCGGCCACTCTAGTGTGACGGCTGACCCAATAATATACTCATTACCTAGTGTGACGGTTGACCACACTGTACCATTACCTTGTGTGACGGCTGACCTTACTGTACTATTACCTTGTGACGGCTGACCCACACTGTACCATTACCCAGTGTGACGGCTGACCCACAATGTACTACACCTAGTGTGACGGCTGACTCCACACTGTAACTATTGGCCTTGTGTGACGGCTGACCCACACTGTACCATTACCTAGTGTGACGGCTGACCCACAATGTACCATTACCTAGTGTGACGGCTGACTCACACTGTACCATTACCTTGTGTGACGGCTGACCCACACTGTACCATTACCTAGTGTGACGGCTGACCCACAATGTACCATTACCTAGTGTGACGGCTGACCCACACTGTACCATTACCTAGTGTGACGGCTACCCACACTACCCATTACCTAGTGTGACGGCTGACCCAATAATTGTTACCATTACCTGCGTGACGGCTGACCCGCACTGTACTCATTACCTAGTGTGACGGCTGACCCACACTCTACCCATTACCTAGTGTGACGGCTGACCTAATAACGCATTCATTTGCCTTAGTGTGACGGCTGACCCACACTGTACCATTCATTACCTATCGTGACGGCTGACGCACACTGTTACCACATTACCTAGTGTGACGGCTGACCCACACTGTACCATTACCTAGTGACGGCTGACCCACATCGTTACCATTACCTAGTATGACGGCTGACGCACACTGTACCATTTCCTAGTGTGACGGCTGACCCACACTGTTACCATATTACCTAGTGTGACGGCTGACCCACACTGTAAATTCATTACCTAGTGTGACGGCTGACCCACACCAGCCACTTATTACCTAGTGCACGGCTGCCCAACACTGTACCCATTACCTAGTGTGACGGCTGACTCCACACTGTACCATTACCTTGTGTGACGGCTGACTCACACTGTACCATTACTCCTGTGTGGACGGCTGACCCACACTGTACCATTACCTAGTGTGACGGCTGACCCACAATGTACCATTACCTAGTGCGACGCCGACCACACTGTACCATTACCTTGTGCGGACGGTTGACCCACACTGTACCATTACCTAGTGTGACGGCTGACCCACAATGTACCATTACCTAGTGTGGACGCCGACTCACACTGTACCATTACCTTGTGTGACGGCTGACCTAATACTGTACCATTACCTTGTGTGACGGCTGACCCACACTGTACCATTACCTAGTGACGCTGACCCAATAATGCGTACCATTACCTAGTGTGACGGCTGACTCACACTGTACCATTACCTTGTGTGACGGCTTTCGACCACACTGTACCATTACCTAGTGTGACGGCTGACCCACAATGCACCACATTACCTTAGTGTGACGGCTGACTCACACTGTGTACCATTACCTTGTGTGACGGCTGACCCACACTGTACCATTACCTAGTGTGACGGCTGACCCACAATGTACCATTACCTAGTGTGACGCTGACCCACACTGTACCCATTACCTAGTGTGACGGCTTACCCACACTACCCATTACCCAGTGTGACGGCTGACCCACACTGTTACCATTACTTCCAGTGTGACGGCTAACCCACTGTACCCATTACCAGTGTGACGGCTGACCCACACTCTACCCATTACCTAGTGTGACGGCTGACCCACAACGTACCATTTACCTAGTGTGACGGCTGACCCACACTGTACCATTCATTACCTAATGTGACGGCTGATCTAACACTGTACCACATTACCTAGCGTGACGGCTGACCCACACTGTACCATTACCTAGTGTGACGGCTGACCCACACTGTTACCATTACCTAGCGTGAGGCTGATCAATAATTGCACTTACTCAGTGTGACGGTATTGACCCACACTGCTTACCATTACCAGGCGCGTGACGGCTGACCCACACTGTACCCATTACCTAGTGTGACGGCTGACTCAATAATTGTTAGCTTCATTACCTAGCAAGTGTGACGGCTGACCCAACACTGTACCCATTACCCAGTGTGACGGCTGACTCACACTGTACCCATTACCTAGTGACGGCTGACCCACACTGTTACCATTACCTAATGCGATGACCTTCACACTGTACCCATTACCTAGTGTGACGGCTGACCCACACTGTTACCATTACCTAGTGTGATTTGGGCTGACCCACACTGTTACTTCATTACCTAGTGTGATGGCTGACCCACACTGTTACCATTACTCCAGTGTGACGGCTGACCCACACTGTACCCATTACCTAGTGTGACGGCTGGACCCACACTGTTACCATTACCTAGTGTGACGGCTGACCCACTGTACCCATTACCCAGTGCGTGACGGCTGACTCACACTGTACCCATTACCTAGTGTGACGGCTGACCCACACTGTTACCACTTAATTAGTGTGACGGTTGACCACACTGTACCCATTACCTAGTGTGACGGGCTGACTCACACCGTACCCATTACCTAGCGTGACGGCTGACTCCACACTGTACCCATTACCTAGTGTGACGGCTGACCCACTGGTGCCATTTCATTACCTAGTGCGTGACGGCTGACTCAATACTGCTGGCTTCATTACCCAGTGTGACGGCTGACCCACACTGTACCCATTACCTAGTGTGACGGCTGACCCACACTGTACCCATTACCTAGTGTGATCGCTGACTCACACTGTTACCATTACCCAGTGCGTGACGGCTGACCCAACACTGTACCCATTACCTAGTGTGACGGCTGACCTAATACCCGTAATTCCATTACCTAGTGCGTGACGGCTGACCCACACTGTTACCATTACCCAGTGTGACGGCTGACCCACTGCACCCATTACCGGCCAGACGGCTGACCCAATACTGCAACTCCATTACCTGTGCGTGACGGCTGACCCACACTGCACCTATTTACCTAGTGTGATTACGACCCACACTGTACCCATTACTCAGTGTGATCATTGACCCACACTGTACTCCATTACGTAGTGTGTGACACGACCCACACTGTACTCCATTACTCAGTGTGACGGCTGACCCACACTCAAATAAACGGAACTTTAACCTCACTTACCTTTTCAACCACTCTGTGTTTACGTCTGAATTTACGATATATAATTGTTATCTAAGACCCGGCCGCTGGTAAAACGTCTCTAGCGACTGTTCGGGCCGAAACCCTAATTCTACCAAACACGGTTCTCAGGCGTCTTTAATTTTATTCACTGTTTTGTGTGTGTGAGTTTTGTGCGTTGGTGCTTTCCCTGCGCGGTGTTTTTTTATTTTTTTGTAAGAGTGTTTGGGTTTAGGTTTAAAATATTTGGTCGTGTTAAATTTTAGGGGAGACACACATACATGAACAGTACACACACATACATGAACAGTACACATGTACATGAACAGCACACACACATACATGAACAGTACACACATGCCACGAACACACACATACATTTAGAACAGTACACACACATACATGAACAGTACACACACATACATAAACAGTACACACATACATGTAAACAGTACAATAATAATATACATAAACACACACACATACATAAACAGTACACACACATACAAACAGTACACACACATACATAAACAGTACACACACATACATAAACAGTACACACACATACATAAACAGTACACACACATACATGTACACACACATACATAAATAGTACACACACATACATAAACACACACACATACATAAACAGTACACACACATACATAAACAGTACACACACATACATAAACAGTACACACACATACATAAACAGTACACACACATACATAAACAGTACACACACATACATAAACAGTACACACACATACATAAATAGTACACACACATACATAACCAGTACACACACATACATAAACAGTACACACACATACATAAACAGTACACACACATACATAAACAGTACACACACATACATAAACAGTACACACACATACATAAACAGTACACACACATACATAAACAGTACACACACATACATAAACAGTACACACACATACATAAATAGTACACACACATACATAAACAGTACACACACATACATAAATAGTACACACACATACATGAACAGTACACACACATACATAAATAGTACACACACATACATAAACAGTACACACACATACATGAACAGTTCACACACATACATAAATAGTACACACACATACATAAACAGTACACACACATACATAAATAGTACACACACATACATAAACAGTACACACACATACATAAACAGTACACACACATACATAAACAGTACACACACATACATGAACAGTACACACACATACATAAATAGTACACACACATACATAAATAGTACACACACATACATAAACAGTTCACACACATACATGAACAGTACACACACATACATAAACAGTACACACACACACACACACACACACACACACACACACAGACACAATAAATAAAGAAAAAGAAAGAGAGAGAGAGAGAGAGTTATGGGGCAGTAAACTCCGCTCTTGTATTTTTTATAAGGAGTTAAGTATAATTGTCAGCTCATTTGGTTACATTCAAATTACTTTACCTCGCTATATATGGGTCAGGTGCGTGCTGCCACCCCACGGACACGTTCTGTAAGTGGCCCCCACGTACATTTTCTGGTAGTGGTCCCCACGTACACGCCTTGTAAGTTGCCCCCACGTACACGTTCTGTAAGTAGCACAACGTATACGTTCTCTAAGTGGCCCCACGTACACGTTCTGTAAGTGGCACGGACGATGTTGTTTTTCTGTAAGCTTGTTGGACTGTTGGGAAGAAGTTTGCTATACTGTAACTGTTTAGAAAAAAAATATTATTTTTATTATTATTATCATTATTATTATTATTTCGCCTTTCTTTACAACCATAACCCGCAAGCATTTTATTTAAAACAAAAATAATTATTTCGGACATATTTCCTGGATAGGTGAGATGAATATTACACAGGAGGAGTACAGTAAAGTGACTTCCCCAGTGGTGGTGTGTTACCTGTTACCGATATTAATTACTATTTTCAGGTGTGATCTATACATCTGTTGCTTTACTGTTTACTGTTACCGAGATTAATTACTCTCTTACACTGATCCCACAACAGGGTTTTCGATTCCCTGTTAAGAGTCAATGTGTCTCCCTATCAATACCTGCTGTTGGGAATGATCATTACTGCTGATGGTTGAGTCAGTAACCATCTGTGTTGTGAGGGAGTGTCATACAGGGTTGGCTTCTATGTTGATACACCTTATGGAGTTTCCTGTGGTCGTCACAACAGTTGGAGTGTGTGATTACGTGTGTGTTTGGTTAGGGCATATTATTGTGTCATGGTGAGTGGGGGGGGGGGGGTGATTACCTCGCTACATATGTACAGCACAGGTATAAAACAGGTGTAAGACTGGTATAGCATGATGCTGTTAGTGGTGACTTTGGTATATCAGTATATTGTCTTGGTAACACTTAATGACCTTGTTCCTTCACCGCCTCCTTCAGGTACAACAACGAGCCCATGTTCGTGAGGAAGCCGCGGACCATCGACGCTGAGGAGGGTGACCTGGTGATCATCGAGTGTGAGGTGGCGGGAGACCCCAAACCCACCGTCACCTGGCTCCGCGACTGGCTAAAGGTAGGTGCTCCTTGACCTTCTGCTGAGGTGGGTTTCAGAGAGATGTTTCTGGGACCTCATAACTCTTGTGGGTTTCAGGTAGATGCTCATCAAAGCTTATTCATGTCATGTGGGTTTCAGTGAAGTGCTCCTGTGGGTTAAGTGGTCGTGTGTGTGTGTGTGTGTGTGTGTGTGTGTGTGTGTGTGTGTGTGTGTAAATGTGATGCTACCAGGATATGTGAACATGTTGTAATGTTGCCAGGGTGT